>NC_088856.1:9731075-10031075 GCF_963853765.1 Magallana gigas
TGCCGCTACTAAGGGTTTTACTTAGATGTTTATTGGCAAAAATATTATGACTTTATATAATATATTTTACACAATATCTGAGTTTCACTTATATGTTCAAGATTGAAACATTATGACATTATATTATACATGTATACATATAGCACAATATCTGATGTATGTACTTAAAGATGTAAATAAAAAAAAACCTCACTGCACTAGTTTGGGTGCTTTTCAGGGTTTCAATTACATGTTTCTGATTAGATCAATTATGGCATTGTAATATTTATATAGCACAGAATCTCACTGACAAACTTTGAGACATCACTTGTTTTTTAAATAATGAGCTGAGTTTTTTCCATTATTGGGGGTTTTACTGTACTTTGATGTTCAACATGTTCAAGTCTCTGTAGAAAAAATTAGGACATTATATTATATTCATAGCACAGTACTTGATATTCATACTTTTAGATGTAAATACACCTAAGGTTTTGCCGCTTCTCTTAAAGGGTTTCGCTCTGAGGTTTTTGAGTAGAAAAATTATGACATGATTTATATAGCACAATATCTGACTGACAAATCTTAGATGTCAATTTTTTTAAATACAGTTGAACTTTGGGAACTTGAACACTGATATCTCAAATAGAGTGGATATGTCGAAGTTATTTGTAAATCCCAACCACTTATACTCTATGCAGTTTACCCTTGATATCTCAAATACTTGGATATCTCGAAGTTTTCAACCAGCCCCATTTAGTTTGAGATAATGAAGTTTGACTATACAAACTGAGATAACGAACATTTTTGTTAACTGCCACTTAGTAAATATGTGTATCAAGTTTGTGATTTAATTATACCCCCCCTCCGAAGGAGAGGGGGTATACTGTTTTACCCTTGTGTGTCTGTCTGTCCGTCTGTCCGTCCGTTACAAAAGTTTCTGTCGCGTTTATCTAAGCAACTATTTATCGCAGATGCTTGACATTTTTACACAGTGTTTGTTTTGGCATGCCATATTGTGGGATATATTTTTGTATCAATCGGACGTCAACTTCCTGTTAAATAATTACTGTTTATTTTTAGCCAAAATTTTCAAACAAATTTTCCTCAAAGATTTCTCAGCAGCTATTTATCGCAGATGCTTGAAATTTTAACACACTATTTGTTTAGGCATGCCATATTGTGGGATATATTTCTGTACCAATCGGATGCCAGCTTTCTGTTAAATGTCGACTTTGCTTATTTTGCATATTCACATCAGAGCGGGGGTATCACTAGTGAGCATTGGCTCACAGATATCTTGTTCATCTTTTATTGTACATCACTTGTTACTTGATGCAACTCTAAACAATTGTGTTGGATCATAGATGAATCTGCATTCATTTGAATTACCAGAGTCTGCTTACACAAAATGGACAACAATCATTTTATGAGCACATTTATTACCAACAACATTAAATCAACAAGATATTATACACAGTGACAAGAAAGTAAGCATTGAATAATTCAAAGGTATATTATAAAATGTGAGATCAAAATTATTCCTTGGTATTTGAAGAAGAGAGAAAATGTTAATTACATGTATGATATTTCATTAGAATATCTTAAAGAATAAAAATGTACATTTGTATGATTCAATGTAGAACATTATACTGTAGAATAATAATCAACTCTCCAGTATTTTCCAGATGGTTTCTGCCAATTTAGATTAAATGTAGAACATTTTACCCTAGAATAATAATCGACTTCAATATTTTCTAGAGGGTTTCTACCAATTTATACCTGTATGGTGTGGTCAATATTCTAGAAGCCAAGTTATTAGTCAGCTTTATAATCTTGTAGAATTCTAACATCCTGAAAGTGAAAACTGAATTATATTTATTTGGTTGCAGTGGTGATTAATTTTGTTTTTATTTTGAGCAAAAAGTGGGTAAAAGAGTTCATTATAAATGCCGTAGGGAGTTTCCACCTTATTTGACTGGCAATTTTATGAGATTAAAGTTTTTAATGATGAGTAAAAAGGACACCAGGGAAATTTTCTCTCAATCTTTTTTACAACAATTTTATTTTATTTGTTAGCTAGAGCACATAAAAAGAGATGTTGAGTGATTTTTTTATGGTTTCAAGCTTGTAACTTTAAAAGTGATAATGCAGTATAGATGCATGATTAGATGATTTAGAGGAATTTGAGGAATGTACTTCATTTTATTTTATTAAAATTCTTTCTTATTTGAAATTATTTTAAGGAAAAGAAAAATTTCTTCTTCTTTTGCTGACCAATACTTTGTACGATAAAACTTGTTTATAGCAAAGTTAAAGGATCTGTGGGTTTACTGTGATTTACTGGGATCACGTGTCATGATTTATATAGTCTATTATGATGTGAAGATACTGTAAACGTATTATATTTGGCGTGTACAATATTTGGCGGAAATTAGTTTTCAAACCAGTTGGCGTGGATTTGAATTAGCGTATTCCTGAATTTGACTATTCTTATACATAGATGTGTAGCATTGATATAGCGATGTACTTGATTTAGCAGAGGCCGCATTCCGCCAAAAGCGCTAAATAGAATACACAGCCAAATCTACATGTAGTATGTTTACAGTAGTCCATAATCAGCTATAAATAGACTTTTACAGACCACCCTGTTGCTATACATGTAATGATATTTCTGTCTATAATTGGACTTTTAAAGATTTCCTGTAAATATAGTATAATATGTACATGTACATATATTCTTTATTTGTACTTCTTCAGACTGTCTGTTCAAGATCTGCCCCAGTAACCGATACTCGGCCCAGAAACAGTTCCGGCAGGCCCAGCGGTCTGGGACCAACTCGACCACTTCCTGCTCCGATACCGTCCTGCTAAAGAAACTCCACGTAATGTCACTGTCTACAGCAATATGAGCTCATGCATTGCTTAAAGAATTATGAATTTGTTGTGTAGAATTTTACTCTCTCAAATGTGTTCTTCATTTAACTATAACCTACATGAGAATAAGGCTAAAACAAAGTGTTGGATTTGACCTAGAGAGAGATTGCATGGTGTATCAGAACATATATGATTAACCAGTTTTTGTACAGGATGACAGCAATGTAAGCTGTGCTTCAATCAGAGCCTCTAAATTGCTTTTCTTAAAAAAAAAAAAATTACAAAAGCTCATAAATTTTCATGTTTTCCAATTATGAAGTATACTACAAATCAATAATTTACCAATTCAGTATCAAAAAATTTTCAGCCTATATTGCTGGAAGCTCAACTTTCACATTGTTTCCAAATTAAATGCAGAATGTAACATGTGAATAAATTTTTTATAGGATAGAAATGCATGTATGCATTAAAACAAAATTAATATTAATAACAGTTATTGATGGAATGAGGGAAAAAAGGTATTGACAAATGTATTTTAGATTGACGATAAAGACAGAATGACGGTGTGTAAATATATTACTTTCACGTACATCTAGATCACAATCTATCAATTGTTTTATTGATTGCAGAGTGCTGCTGAGTTAGAGAAGAAACAAAATGAATCTGAGTATAAGAAACAACTTGGAAACACAGTGCAATATGGAAATGTCATACAAGTAAGCAGACACAGAAATCCAACTCCATACAGTACCTTGTAGTTCATTTATAAGTTGGAAAATATCAATTCATTTTGATAACAGATAAACACTACAAGTCATTGTACCGGTACTTGTTTTTAATACTTGAATTTTTTTGCATTGAATGCAGTGCATTTGTATGAAGACAAGTGCACCTGTACATGCATTGTGGAAGTCCACTTGCATATTACGTGCACTTGTATTGCTGAACAGTGCACTTGTATTTAGTGTGAGTGCATGCATTTAAGTGCATTTGAAGTTAAGTAATGTGCAAACATTGTAGTGATACAAGGTAAGAGCACGTGTACATGTAAAAGGTCATGACATGTCACTTCTTAGTTATAGAGGAGAGTACCAGTATTAGAGTGAATATGTAACCGTATGCACTTCAAATGCAGTAAAGTCAACATAAATAGATAGAGTTAGCGATACATTTACATACGTTTGATACATGTACATAAATTTACAAGTGTCTTGCAAACTTTTGAACTGGCTACAAAATTGTCTAAACAAGTTTAATAAGGTTACCCAGGTAAACCCATGCAGGTAAATGTGATATCATGATATGTCTGATGTTCAGATTACATAATGGTTAATTCCCTGTGACAGCTATACCTGATTCACATCTGTTTGTCAGGTACCAGGCTGAAGGAAGATTAAGAAATACCAGCTGATTTGACACATATGATCTAGGTTTTGTGTTGTTTGAGATAAGGACGCTTTTCCAGGAATATTTAAGACTCTGACACATACCGTAATAATGAGAAGACTAGAAAATAAAACATTCATTGATTAGATATGTAACTGCAGATTTGAATTTTGTTTTTCCAAGAAGCTATTTTTTTTGTGGCTCATTTATGTTTTTTATATACGTAACTCCTCTTCTATGAAAATTTATTGCCTTTAACACCTCATATAGGCCCAGTAGATAGAGAAATGAAATGATTGAGTTAGGTAGCGTCACTAGCGTGATATTCACTTATAATTGTATAGTCTAATGTACAGAATATTATTGTTTGAAACACTTGTGTATTGGAAGAAAGTAAACAATGGTACAATACAGATGGCTGAATCACCTAATTAAGCCTTGGATAACCAGGTAATTGTATATTGAGAGTTGTCAATGGAACTATTCAGCAGTATATTACATGTACCGTATTGAAGAATCTGTATGAGCTGGCTGCAACTTCCAATCAGGAGTTTATTTTTTTTGGAGCCAGACTTCTCCATTATCTAATATTTTATGTAAGTAGCTCAATAGAGCTTTTAAACAGCTTTGTTGTTGTGCATTGGTTTTTTTCCCCCATAATGACAGACACACTAAATCTTGGAGTGAATTAAAATGAAAAAAAAATTACATTTATTTCACATATTTTTTTCATGAATAAATTAATCCCTGACTTCTCAGCCAGTAAAGTAGTCTTAATAATTAAGGCATTGTGAACTTTACTGTACAAGTTGCAAATTGATTTAATTTACAATGGCTTTAAATATTCGTTGTAAATGCAAAAAAATGCAAGCTTAAGCCTTAAAGTTTGTACACAGTAAAAAATTTACTGAAATTTGACTGTAAATGTCACTATATGTTATGCTTGTAGAATAATATTAAAAGGCTTACAATCTTTGATCAGTTCGGTAAAATTGATAAATCTATATATATATATTCTCAAAAAATTTACTCAAGTTAACACAATTTCAGATACAATTTAATAAATGTATAATCTATAAGAATAGTTTACAGTTACTGGGTGTGGCAAGTGTCACAAACACAGGTGTGATACTGATATAGTGAGTATGATAGATGTCACAGGTATCAGGTATATTAATACTGAGACAGCTAGGGTGTGCAAGTGTTGTAAGTCCATCCTGTCTTAGATAAAGGATGGGAAAGTGACAAATACTAAGTGAAATAAAAGATTTCAAGTGTGGGTGCAGTGAAATGAAATATCATTATTATCTTTTAAACATAATTATGTAGATTTTGTATTGTATGGAAACAACATTGTTCATGTGGGACCAATGTTTGTGGCTTTTGTGGGTAATCCTTTCCCACAAATTTACATCCTTATGAACCTATATACAAGCATCTGTTCAGTATTTATTTACGAAATAGAACTTGCTACCAACAAAATTACATCCCAATGATTCAGGAAAATTTGGGCTACCCACAGCCATTGACCCCCACGAATTAAAATGATTCCACAGTATTTATGAATTGTAAATATATATCTTTGTTTTATTTTTCTAGTTATTGCATCTTAAGAGCAACAAGTACCTGACAGTGAACAAGCGACTGCCGGCCCTCCTGGAGAAGAATGCCATGAGGGTCACACTGGACGTACCGGGGAACGAGGGTTCCTGGTTCTATATCGAGCCGTTCTACAAACTCAGACAGTCGGGGGACGCTGTAAGTATATACTTAATACATGGTTAAACATCGAGCCCTTCTACAAACTCAGACAGTCGGGGGAAGTAAGTATATACCTAATACAAGGTTCTATATCCAGCCCTTCTACAAACTCAGACAGTCGGGGGACGCTGTAAGTATATACCTAATACATGGTTTAAGGTCGAGCCCTTCTACAAATTTAGACAGTCGGTGTTCTATCTTTATATCTGGACCCCCGATGTTTATGCAACATAATAAATGCAGGTTCCATATGAAGAACTGAAAGGGCATACATCTGTTTTCTGCCGTTCAACATGTTCAATACTAGTCCTCATCAGTAGTAAAGAAATAATTTATACATGGGCCTGTAGGTTTTCGCTGTCTGTTTGTACATAAAAGGTCAATAGAATTTCCTTTTTTGTCAAGTACATGTTGAAGGTGGTTCTGTAAAGTCAAGTCTCAACCAGGACTCAAACCCAGGTTCTCTGGTATTCCTTGCCAGCGGTCTAACCACTGAGCTACTGGGACCTGAAATATTGACTAAATGTCATGCACTGTAGTATCATTAGTGGGGGACCAATGTTTGTGGCTTTCGTGGGTAGCCCATGCACATGAATTTACATCCCCGTGAACGTGTTTACAAGCATTCGCTTAGTATTCATTTACAAAATAGAACTTGCTACCGACGAAATTATGTCCCCAAGAACCAGAAAAATTTTGACTACCCACAAACATTGACCCCCATGAATAAAAATGATTTTACAGTACTTATTAACCCATTTACACTCACTCTATTTACAGGTTGTGGTGGGAGACAAAGTGGTTCTGAAGCCTGTGAATGCTGACCAGCCCCTCCACGCCAGTAACTATGAGCTGCCCGATAAACAGGGCTGTAAGGAGGTGGGTATGCACTGACCAGTGTACCGACTCGGTGTAGTCTTGTACTGTCATCTCATATAACTCAATCATACACCTAAAACACTATTAACAATTGGATTAAACACCTCAGATACTGTAGTCTGTCCAGTAAAATTAAATAATAGTATACAAACAACTTCAGATACTATTTCCTTTACAGTAGATTTGAATTATACACTTCAAATTCTGTCCTCTGTGAAGAAGCAGATACTGTCATCATTTCTGTAGTTCATTGGTTACACTAACAGTTTTATGTTGCATGTACTAGTTTAGATTCCTTGTAACTGGTGATAGACAATACAATATAAATGGCATAAAGATAGAAGTACAAGACTCCCTTATCTCACTGATAATGATCTTTGTTCCGACGACACAAATCCTACAATACCTGCTTGAAAAATCATACCCGAGTTTGCACAATACAGTGGATGGCCATTTATTTCAGGCAGTCTTCGACTCCCATCAACACATTTTAAGTTGTCTGTTCTCCTGTTTTAAAAAGAAAAAGAGATGTTTAACTTAATTATCATTATGTGCTTTGTGTGGAGCAGTTTTATTCTTTCTTATTGTACATGTATTAACAATTAGATTTTCCTTTTTTTATTTGCACATTCACAATGCTCTAAGTTGTTAAAATGATGTTTTTCTTTGATGTGTACTGTGTGTTGCTGTGATTCCAGCCAGGTACAGAAGACATTAAACTTGTCATGTTCTGCTTTTGATTGATTAACACGTTCCGTAAGAATTGGATTACAAGTGATGAGATTGATGTTTTTTTCTGTGTTTCCAATGTTAGGTGAATGCTATCCTGGAGGGATTGAATCCAGAGGCCAGAGAAAGAGCGGTGCCCTAGTTATAGATATTTTACAGTTATCTCCCTTGCTGGCGGGGCTTCTCTCTTTCCTCTGTAGTTCTGTCTGAACATGATTTATTTCTTTGTCAATTACTCTATTTAAAATTCTTGAAATAATGCCATCACAATGATTTTTCAAGTAAATTTTCAAATTTTATTGGATGCATATCATTTGATGATCTATGCAGGAATCACAGAAAATGTATTTGGGAAGCTACCGTTTTTACTACCCCTGCCTCCCCTCAAATTGACACCTTTAGGAGTATAATCTTTTTTGGTTTTAGAAAAGAAAGAAAACTTCACGTAATACAGAATGCAATGTCATAAAACAATAATCAATAACTGAACATGTAGGTGTGTCAAGAGTTAAAATGACTTTTTGTTAACTTAAGTCTTTGTGATGTAGAAATTTTTAGTTTTGTTTGTCTGGTTTGAACTAATTTTCTTCAGGTAGGGGTAGTTATAGAGTAAATAAATAATTTTTATGCAAATTCCCATTACATTTATTACTTTTTGACAGTTTTTGTTTTTTATAAGAGCATCAACATTTTCCCTTTTGCTTTACATGTCGTGGAATGGGGAATATACATGGATATATATTTTTTCCAAGCATCATGCAATTTTTGTTACAAATCATATAGCCTTCATACACAGATAACCATTTATCATAACCCAAACTCTTGCAATTTAATTTTTGTTAACATTAGACATTGAATAAGAACAATGATGACTGTTAAAATCTAAAGATATAGATTCATGTTTTGTGTTAATTAATTACCATTACTGAAAATATAAGAAGAGCAATGTAACATGAACATGTCTAGCACTTTGAAATCTCAGAGCATGACACATTTTTTTGGTATAATTTATTTGTGGAGGAGTTTTCAGTAATTAGTTACATATTGTAGGTGAACTCTGTAAACTGCTCTACCTGCTGGAAGATGACCTTATTTCTGGACTACAAAGAAAACATGGAGGATGTCCTGAAAGGAGTAAGGACTTTAGGGTTTTTTGAACAGATTGAAATAAAATCCATCCTATATTACTTTTGCATAATGAAATTAAAAACTAATATAATTCTCTTAAATTTTAATCAGAGTGCGTAACTCCAGTTTAAGACAATGATGTGAATAAAAAAAACTCAAGCTATATTGAGTGAAATTGTTTTCGTTTTGTAGGGGGATGTAGTGAGACTGTTCCACGCTGAGGAACAGATGTTTCTGACGGGCGACGAGTACAAGAAGCAGCAGTATGTATTCCTGAGGGCCACCGCCAGAACCACCGCAACCACCGCAACCAGCTCTAAAGCTCTGTGGGAGGTAGAGGTAGGTCCAAAAGTGCTCCCCGCAGAATGGAGTAGAGGGAGGTTTCAAAAGTAGTCATCAGGGAACAGGTAGAGGGAAGTCCAAAAGTAGTCCCCTGAGAACGGAGTAGAGGGAGGTCCAAAAGTAGTCCCTATAACAAGTAGGAAGAGGTCCAAAAGTATTTAAAAAGTTTTAATCCGAGCACTAGTAGAGGTACATGTAGGTTCAAAAGTATTAACTACGGTATCAGACATGTTCTGGTCGGTCCAGAAGCATTTACTGGTAAAGGTTAAATAATAGGATATGACTATGAAACATTGCAAAGTAAGTTAATGAGAAGTTTACCAATTCAATTTTGATGCTCCAATTTTAATTGTGACATTTTTTTGTTTATCATCCTGCATATTTTGTGTTTTGTTTGATAGGTCGTGCAGCATGACCCCTGTAGGGGTGGGGCGGGGCAGTGGATGAGCTTGTTCAGATTCAAACACCTGGCCACAGGACAATACCTAGCAGCAGAAGTGAGTTTTGAAAAGCATATGATCAAAAAGCAACTGCATACACTTTCACATACTGAGAAAAAAATCCATTAATGGTAGTTTTCTAGTAGATGAGGAAATTTCATTGAAAAGAGATATATACGGTACATACTATATACAGAACATGAAAAAAATGTTGATCTAAAATCTTGCAAAACATTACTGAAGAAGACACATATGATCTAATTAAAAAAACCCATCTCTGTATAGGTTGATAAGGATCCTACAGTGGACCCCATGAGGAGTAAGTTACGGGGTACAGCCACTAACCCTGTCTTCACCCTGGTGTCTGTTCCCCACGGTCATGATGTGGCCACCATCTTTGAACTAGATCCAACATCACTCACAAGAGACACCTATGTACCAAGGTAAAATAAAGGAGGAAAGTCAGTAATGCCTCCAATAACATCATTATATTTACTACCGGTAATTTGCAAACCAATTTGAAAGAAATGAAAATTACTGGTATATCTAGGATATGTAGGATATACCAGACTGAATGTGAAATCTATTTAGTAGAACATGATCTTTGTTATAGTCAGAATATAATGAGATAATCATTGTGATTTGAATGGATAAAGATGTACAGTATAACTAAAATTCCATTTAATAACTGGCAAGTATTTTTGTAATGTGTAGTGCTTTTACTACAATATGACCCTTATGAAATGTTTCAGGAGTTCCTATGTGCGTCTCCATCACCTGTGTACAAACACCTGGGTACACTCCACAGGTATATCTATAGACAAGGAGGAGGATAAACCAATCAGAAAAAAGGTCAGTCTGACAGTGACCAATCAGGCGTAACAAGCTATTAATGTGAAATGTTCAGAAGTCTTTATTGAACCAGCGTAGAATTAGTTCAAATCATTGAACATCAACTGTGATATGAATATAGTAGACCAGTTTCATGTGCTTGTAAGCTTCAGAAAAGGAAAAAGAATTGGAAAATGCTACATAAGGTCCAGGCATAAACAGTCAGTGTTTTGTTGTAGGTTGGGTGTGCCTCAATCAAAGAGGATCGGGAGGCATTTGCTGTCGTACCCGTATCTCCACAGGAAGTCAGAGATCTGGATTTTGCCAATGATGCGAGCAAAGTTCTGTCGGACATTGCCAGCAAGCTGGAGAAAGCTTCCATCACCCAAAATGAAAAGAAGTACCTAGTTTATTATGAACTGATTTTAAAAGCATTAGGAAATTTCTAATCATTGTTTCAGCCTCTCTATTCACTTTTTTGTTGTAGCATTTTTGTGTTTTAAAGAAAGCTTGATGTACTTGAAGAACTGATATAAAATGAAATGTAGATTTATTTCATCAATCATTAAATTTAATACACACTGTAACTGTAAAAGTGGCTAGTCACTACCTTATACCTTGATTAGTTATTATACCCCACTCCGAAGGAGAATGGGGTATACTGTTTTACCCTTGTCTGTCCGTCTGTCTGTCAGTCTGTAACAAAAATTTCTGTCACATTTTTCTCAGCAACTATTTATTGCAGATGCTTGAAATTTTAACACACTATTTGTTTAGGCATGCCATATCGTAGAATATATTTTTGTACCAATCGGATGTCAACATTCTGTTAAATGACAACTTTGGTTAATTTTAGCCTAAATTTTCAATCAAATTTCTGTCAAAGATTTCTCAGCAAATATTTATTGCTGATGCTTGAAATTTTAACACACTATTTGTTTAGGCATGCCATATTGTTGGAACTATTTTTGTACCAATCGTATGCCAACTTTTTATAAAATGTTGACTGCTTTTTTTGCATATTCACATCAGAGCGGGTGTATCACTAGTGAGCATTGGCTCACAGATATCTTGTTTACCGGTATATTTGACCTACTTTTAGGTTTGTGACCCAGCTGCTCTCCAGTCTGATTTACTTCGTTACAATGCAAGAGTCCCACAATTCTACAGGCGACCCTCTCAAAGTAGAAATGACCAAGTCCAAAGATTGTAGAGAGAGACAGAAACTGCTCAGAGAACAGAATATCCTCAAACAGGTGAAAATTTCAGCTAAAGCTAAAAGAGTTATCAGATGTTGCAAATTAATAAACTGACAGAGAAGTCCAGTAAGCAAAGAAAGATGTTTTAGATTTTAAATGAAGCTTTATTATGATATACATTTATTTATTTTTGTTTATCGATCTGAGCTGATTTGTGCTTTCAGGTGTTTCAAATTCTGAAGGCCCCCTTCAATGGGAAGAACCCCATTGTGGAGATGGAGGAACTGGCTCATCAGAGACACCAACCGTTCAGACAGATCTGTAAGCTGTGCTACCATATCCTGAGACTGGCCCAGCAGGATTACCGAAAGAACCAGGTAAAGTCTGTTCTGGATAAGACTACATTTGACCAAGCTTTGGGGTCAAAAAACTGAAACACTCAAGCTCTTTTATTTGATACCTTAGTATCTCCTTTCCACCAGGAATTGCTTTTATAGAAGTGAGACTGAGATCAAATGTGATCTCCACTATGTTTTATGTCCCTCAGGTCAAGAACTAGGTAGTCTTACTTGTACTGGCATGTTTCAGGGTATTGGTTCTTTTTTGTATGAATAAAATTAAATTTTCAGTAGATGCTGTCCTTCTCCTTTTAAAAACAAAATGAAGTTGTTTTGATCTCAAAGACTTCTTCAGTGTTTCAACAGTGTTTTATAAAAAAAATTGGCTGAGAAATTTATCCAAAAAATTAAGACAATTGCATTTTTATTTCATTGATTATTTTATTATATATCATTATGATATGATGACAATATTTGATGTGCATAATAAATAGAGATGATGAATTTTACAATGCCATGATCTGATAAATAATATGAATTATGTACAATGATGTTGACAATGATGATATGATATGATGATTCAATAGCTGAACCAGATAATCATGATACAAGTATGATAATAAATAAGTATGACTGATTACAATGCAATATAAATAGGTATGAATTATGTACAATGTTTTGAAAGACTCATGGGTATTTACAATGAGACATGAACAATTCAAAGAAAATTCAAGATATCACAGAGCTTTGTTGGTCCATTCTGTTGATTCACATCCTGTTGAGACAGTCCAGGGCATCATCCAGTTGTCTCCTCTTGGACATCCTCAGGAACTCGCGACTTTTGCTGACCATCTCCACGTGCTGGCTGTACTCGGGGAACTTGTTGATGAAGTAGTTGGGGATCTGGCGCCGGGTGTTGTTGGCTCGACTTCTCTTGTTGGCCAGCCACCGCTTGACTTGTTGGGTGGATAGTCCTGTCTGTTGTGCCAGCTCCTCTCTCTGTTGGTCTGTGGGGTAGGGATGGGTGATGTTGCCCTTGTACCACTGATTGAGGACGTCTCTTGACTCGGGAGCCATGGGCTGGAAAGCAGGAATCTCCTTCTTCTTGATGTGTTTGAACTTGATTGGATGCTGGTTGCCGGTGATGGACAGAGTGTTGAAGCATCGGACTCTCTTGTTGGCCATCCACTTCTTGACCTGTTTACGACTCAGTCCCGAGAGTGTGACCAGCTCCTGGACTTCTTGGTCTGTAGGGTAGGGGTAGTTGATGTGACTCTGATACCAGTTGTTCAGAGCTTGGGAAGGGTCCTGGGATATGGAGTCTGTCCTGGTTCTCTTGCTCTCTTGGTCTTCCTCCTCTTCTCTCTTTCTCTTGAGGGGATTACTTGAGTTGACTTCCTCTGGTGATGTTGATGTCAGGATCTCATCTCCTCTAGTGGGACTATAGTCACTGAGGCTGGAATGAGATGAACTGGTAGAATTGAAGACAGCTTCATGGCGGGTGGTATCAAACTGGTGGAGCATTTGATTGGTGGGCAGCATGGGAGGAGAGCTGACTCTGTTGTGGATGCTGTGATTGCTGACGGATGAAGTATCACTGAGGAGAGGAGCAACATCTTCTTCTGTTATACCACACAAGTCACTGGCCTGCTGAAGCAGATCCACACCACTGTCCACCTGGAATGATAAGCTATTGTCTGTGTAGATCCCTGAATCCACTTCCAGGGCAGAAGATGGGCTGTTTCCACTGGAGCTGATGGGGGATACAGTAGGTGAACTCTGTTCTTGACTTGAAGCACTGGTGTGCTTTGAGTCAGGTGTGGTGGAGAGGAACAAAGCACGCCTGCTGCGGGAGGGAAGTGATGAGGAAGATGATCTGGATGATGAAGACTTGGATGATGATGAAGTGGATGACCTTCTCTGTCCAGGATGAGGCTGATCACAGGATCCTGAAGAAACAAAGTTGGAGATCTGTTGGACAGCTGAACTGTTGTGAAAGCTGTTGGAGGGAGGGATTGAATCTTGGAGTCTGTTAGAGCAATATCTGTTGTCTGTGGTTGGTTGTGTTCTGTGGATCTGGAGACTCTGCTGACAAGACACACTGTAGCCACTGTAGTCCTGTGTGACAGTCTGGATCAGTGTAGAGGGCATGTTGAAGTTCTGGCACTCCTCAGCAAGAATCTGGTGTAGCTGGTTGAACATAGGATTTGTTGGCATCTGGTTGAAGAAGTCAAAGGAAGATGGAACTCTGGTGGCAAACTGGCTGCTGTGTTGGTGGAGTGCTGTTGATGACTGGTTCTTCTGATGAAAGGTGATGGCAGGAGGGGAGAAGATCTCTCTGGAAGACAACTGTGGGAGAGGATGGAAGTTCTGCCTGGAGCACTGTGACATGACTTTAGGGTGGGCACTGTATCTGTGAGAGGTAGTCCACTGCTGTTGTGCACACTTCTGGCCAGAGCTGTAGAAGTGGTGAGTCTGGGGGATGCACATATAGCTGTGATGAGGAAACTGGCCCTCCATTGCTGCTGATGACTTAATCACTGATATTTAACAACACTATAAAACTGACTTGGTTTGAAATCAAACTAATATTCAAATTCACACAGTGAACAGTCACTTCACTTACTGATTATTCTTTGGTTTAATGATTGCTTTGTTTGCTTGCTTAGTGAGTTTTGGAAATGTGATGCTGATGACTGACTTGGTCGAGTTTTATATAGTTTTGTGGGGTAGAGGGTTCAGATTAAGAGTGAGGGATCTCCCCATTACTTGAGAGCCTCTGTCTCATGTCATCCTCTCTCTGTCTCAACTTTTCTGAGTATGTAATTGTACAGTCTGCAGTTGTTTGCATTGTCTTGTATATTCTTGTATCAATGCATTAAGGATATCAAAACCATTTTAATGCATTAGCATTAATTATAGTTTGGCAAACATTTAAAATTACAACACTTTAGGTCTCCAAATGATAATTGCTTAATTGATGTGCCCAGTAATTATGGAGGAATTGATTCTTGATCGTCTTCAAAATGTTACAATTATTGGTGAACCCAATTATTTATGCAGGAAATTAACTACTGGTGATTATTGGTTTAATTAATTACAGATTAAAGATAGATGTACATGTATTTTAAAAGCATTTTGATTTACTTGACATTTGAAACCTTTCCAGGTTGATATGAACAGTATACACTATTGCTTTTTGTATGTTATTGTTTGTACCGGGTATTGTTAATGAAATACGTATGAATGAAAATGGAGAAACATATTAAAAACCTGACTTTTAGACAGAACTTTTAGACAGAAAAAATAGGTCTTATTATGATATCAAATTTATTTAACCATAATAATTTTTATAAAGAATATAAAAAATAATTATGAAATATAAAAATGGAGAAATCTGTCAACCTTTTCATTATTGGTTCAATAATTATATGTACTTTATAGTCTTTTAGGAGAATTGAGATTTATTTAAGAAATAAAGTACGAGTTTTCGTGAATGTTGCAGAATAGCCTCCGAGGTCGAGAAATGTTGTTTTGAAATGTAAAAGCCGAGGCGTTAGCCGAGGCTTTTATATTTCAAACAACATTTCGAGACCAAGGACCAACTAATATAAAAAGTAAATAATGCATTATTTAACAAAATTATAAAGTCGTAAGATATAATCGTTACATAGTCATATAGTGACCAGGTAAGATTTTGACTTTTGATAATTGATGAAAAAAATACCAACTGTTGAACTTTTTGCATAATATTGCATATCGTACGGTGCCCCTATTGTACGGATAACTCCTACAGTTTCCAAGATAGGAAATTGTTATTTTGCAGATCAATTGGACATATACTTTTTATACACCGTTTTATTTTTGTTCCTTTTGCCCTCATCAGCGGGCAAATTTAAGACTTGATGAATTACCATGTCTCATATTGCTTCTCTTTAAACTCAACTTTGTCTGGGCGTACCAGGACTTGGCAAAATCTTTTGCAAGTGGTGGAGGGCAGAAATAACACAGGGCAAAAATAACCCTGCTTGTATGTAAGGTTTATCAGAGATGTGCATATTACTTGGATTTTTGATAATTTGTAGAGAGCCCCATTTCTTTGGAAGGTAGTGTTTATCAATTCAGGATTGACAAATGGATTATGGATATTGTACTCACAATAAAACCCTATCTGTAATATTGACAGCTTTTCTCTTGTTAAAAATGTTATGTGTAAAGAATTATCTTAGGTTTCATTAGTAGATAGATTTAATGTTGAAATATGTTTACTTCATACAGTCCTATATGAAGAAATAAGTTGAGGTTTCAATGATAGTTAAATAAAACTCTGGATTTGAGCTTTTATTATGCCAACACACATAATCAGAGTAGGCAGCAGACATTGCCTATGAGAGCATTCTCCATCAAGATCAGACTCTGCAATTTTTTGCACCTTTTTCGATGTGTCAGCACAATTCACAGTGAAATGAGATTGTCTATGACTTTAACATCAATACACAGGTATACAAAAAGAATAGTCAGCAAACAATATTTAGTGTGTTGAAATAGAGACCAAAAAGTTTAAACTGGATCATGTAGACTGTAATAAGGTTAAGAAATATAGAAATTATATCGTACAAACAGCTGATTATATTATACAACAACAGTAGCTTGTTTGAAAAGCATGCTGTATTGTACCACCACAATGCGACATGCATGCAAAATCTATGATTCCGCTAGACATTGCTTTTAGATTTTATACATGTAATAGTGAGTGTATGAAGGCTCAGTACTGCCACACTCCAACTAACACTACCTAGTGGGTTAACCCTCTAAGTCAGTCAGTAGAGCGTTGGTTTTTAAACTGAAGGGTCCCGAGTTCGAGTCTAGTTGTGGTCATTCCTCCTCTTCTATTACATCAAAATAAACATCATATTTTAAATAATGGTCCATATTCTGATTTTGTTGTAAAAAATTAAATTGTTAGGAGTAGATTTCCACCTAATAAATAATTTGGACAGTTTAAGGTTTTAAATAATTATAAAACGGCTTCACCGTTTATAGAGCATAAACTGCCCCACATTTTGTAATATCGTATAAAATGGTAAAAAATAAAATTCATTCCTTAAAACTTTGTTTGACCCTGAAAATCGCCATTCAAATATTTTACAGAAATGCCAATTTCCTAATCATATTTTTAGTACAATTCCGATGGCAAACATAATCATCTGGACTCTTTAGAATGAAAAAAAAATTCTTTTTATTAAAAATACTACCCGGTATTTAAAATATAAAGAACAGACAACATAATCAGGCCCCGAGGTTATAAAACTTTCTTGAGTACGATCTCGTATTCCAAATCATACTCCGTGCTCAAAACCGTATTTGTACTCAAGGTATCGAGGTTATAAAACTTTTTCATACTCATACTCGTACTCCAGCTGAGTACAAAACGGCGATTTTCTGAGTAAGCTATGAAGCTTTCTCAAAGTCGTACTCAAGACATTTAATCTAAATAAAATGCAGTGCAAACATATAATATTGTTCATATTGTAACGTTACTGTATTATGCGCTATAATTTAATCATATTTACATGTATATGAATTAAAATGGAAAGTTTTTACCATTTTATTAATGACATATCTAGATATAATGGAGGTGAATTTAAGAGTAAGGGCGAACTGCAACCAAGATTATCAAAATAACTTTTAGATAGTTTGCTTCATTAATTAATGTACGTATACATGTAAATCTACGTACAAAATACTATCGTTGAATAGCTCGACTTTTTAAGAATTCTGTTTTTAGTCAAATACGACCCATACACCCCATCATTTAAAACAAAGAAATCAATGTTATTAATCAATTTCAATCAGATGTACTTGCGGGGTCCCTTTTATTGATTATAGTGAAAATGAAGGTTAGTTCTAAACATTACAAAGGATGGGGGATGCATAAAAGTCTAACACTTTCTATTACTTACTTATTAATCAATTACCATTTATGTTGCATGCCACAAAACTTGGAAAGGGAAACATTTTATAGAATAAGCAGTAAATCAGTGTCGGAGTAAAGAGGGTCGCACCTGGCGCCCCCCACAGCCCTTAAAAAAATTGTCCAAATAAAGTTAAATCATACTCCTTCTGGCAAAGAAAATGTACAACTTGTGAGTCTTAATTATCTTCTTTTTTTTTAAACTTGGGTGATTTCTCTACATTAGACTGATTTCAATGGTGCAATATGAAGAAAACGCGTGCGTTCAATGGTGTAACTAAAAAATACCAGAAAAAAACATTTTGGTTACGCTGTCCTTGTGTTCAAATATGACCAGTCACCCATATACCCACCTTTAAGTAATTGGTTATACTAACTAGTGTTTTAACGACTCTTCCATTGTTATTACAATATAAGCTGGTATATATTGTTATCTTTTATTAAAACTTCATTAATTTACATTGTCCCATTGAACTTGATTTCTTAACTGATTAATTTACAGTCATTCGAAAGAAAAAAAAATAAAAGGATATGTTCTTGGATTTCTACAAGACAGAGGAATTTGATGACTGTAGGTCTTAAATCTACAAACCTTTAAAAATTGTATATAATTTCATTACTTTAAGTATACCGGTAATCACGAGAAGAAATATCTCAAACGTCTATTTGAAGACTTCCTTTTTACCCTACAAAATCTCTAGAATCCTGGAGCTTCCGGGGCCGGCTTTGCCCCCTGGGTCACCAACAGGACTTTGCCCTGGACCATCTGGAGGCCTCAAAGCGGCCTCCAGACTCCCTGTCTTATACTGACGCCCCCTCTAACTTCAAATTCTGGATCTACCCCTGGAACTAAATATCTTTAAGAGGAGTTGGTGTTGGTTTGTATGTGTGTGTGTGTGTGGGGGGGGGGGGGGGGGGGAGGGGGGGGGTTCGAATCCTACTTCCTGTGGTTTATCTATACGATTGTTTTTTGTTTTTTTTCAAATTTTCATAGAACAGCTACAGTCTGCATGTGGAAAATATTGGCTTATAAATCACCTTAACTAAATACCAGTAACCTGGTATCAAATGACATTACTTAAGATTAAAAATGACACTGTACATGTATGTATATATTCTAAACACACTTTCAAGCCTTGACTAAGTGAGAAAAACTTGAACCATCAATAAAACCCCACAAAAAGTGTTACAGCAACTTTAGTACACAGTTTTCTTGAACACGTTGTTTCGGTTTAACGTGGTCCTCATATTGGAAATTTCAAAAATATTTCAATTAGTGAATTTTCTTAAACTCTCGTGCACATTCCCAAAAATATTGAAATGAGAAACTTAATGTGTGTCCTTGGCTTTTGGCATATGTTCATTGATGCAATTCCAACCCCCACCCCACCCCTTCAAGATATTAGATTTTTTTTCTCACAAGAATTAAGGCAAATATAGTATGTTGCAATTTAATTGGAATACCCATATAATTTCCTTAGTGTATACTATATGAGTGTAAAAATAAACAGATTTTCTCAGTATTTTTGTGATTTTCCCAAGTATATGCTTCTATTTTTGAATTTAACTCTTCCCTGTTTTTCCCAATACAGGAACTGCTAACTAAATATCTTAAGAGATATCCACTTGGGGGCAGTGACTTTCCAGTTTTGTATTGGCGTCGTTTCTGACCTTTTCCTGGCATGTAAAATATCAAAATCGTTAAAAAGCCAGGAAAACTTAAGATACCGGTATATCGAACGAGAGAGATTTGACATAAACACAATTTGTTGATAATTTTACCAATTACACTGGATTTATCATCTTCGTTGCTCAAAAATTCATAAGTTATAGATGCAGACACATCTCCATGCTTGCAGATGAAGAAGGTAATATGTACATGTAAATAATGTGTTACATTTTGTTGATAAATAATTAATCTGAATACATGTAGTTTGCCTACATGCCAGGACTATTTACATGAATTACCGTTCTCTGTCTTTCTCCAGAGACGTAAACTTTCATCGATCGGCTTTTGGAGCATACTAAAAATAGTACTCAGCGGAGAACATACTCCAAAACTTTTATAACCTTGGTTTTTAGAACCGTACTCAGTGGAGCACATACTCGGAGTACGGAGTACGAGTTGGAGTACGAGTATGGAAAAAGTTTTATAACCCCGGGGCCAGGTTGAAGTTTATCAGACTGAGGATGGTAGAACTTTGAAAATTTTCATTGCAGATTGAAATAAAAAGGAAAGCAAAATAAGAACACAAATTGTGTTTGATTGATTATTTTATTCATGTTTACGATATGATCACATTAAATAAATATTAACAATGATATGGTATACGCAATGAGAGATATGCATAGTATATATTAATATGATATGATTTTATAAATAGGTATGAATTTTGTACAATGCTTTAGATAATAAATACTAATGAGTATATACAATGATACAAAAGATGAACCAGTTGACAATGATGATACATAATAAATAGGTATGATTAATTACAATGCATATAAATAGGTATGAATTATGTACAATGCAATCAATGATGCACGAGTATTTATAAAGAGAAAAAGGCAGTTAAAGAAAATTCAAGATATCACAGAGCTTTGTATGTCCATCCTGTTTATTCACATCCTGTTGAGACAGTCCAGGGCATCATCCAGTTGTCTCCTCTTGGACATCCTCAGGAACTCGCGACTTTTGCTGACCATCTCCACGTGCTGGCTGTACTCGGGGAACTTGTTGATGAAGTAGTTGGGGATCTGGCGCCGGGTGTTGTTGGCTCGACTTCTCTTGTTGGCCAGCCACCGCTTGACTTGTTGGGTGGATAGTCCTGTCTGTTGTGCCAGCTCCTCTCTCTGTTGGTCTGTGGGGTAGGGATGGGTGATGTTGCCCTTGTACCACTGATTGAGGACGTCTCTTGACTCGGGAGCCATGGGCTGGAAAGCAGGAATCTCCTTCTTCTTGATGTGTTTGAACTTGATTGGATGCTGGTTGCCGGTGATGGACAGAGTGTTGAAGCATCGGACTCTCTTGTTGGCCATCCACTTCTTGACCTGTTTGCGGCTCAGTCCCGAGAGTGTGACCAGCTCCTGGACTTCTTGGTCTGAAGGGTAGGGGTAGTTGATGTGACTCTGATACCAGTTGTTCAGAGCTTGGGAAGGGTCCTGGGATATGGAGTCTGTCCTGGTTCTCTTGGTCTCTTGGTCTTCCTCCTCTTCTCTCTTTCTCTTGAGGGGATTACTTGAGTTGACTTCCTCTGGTGATGTTGATGTCAGGATCTCATCTCCTCTGGTGGGACTGTAGTCACTGAGGCTGGAATGAGATGAACTGGTGGAATTGAAGACAGCTTCATGGCGGGTGGTATCAAACTGGTGGAGCACTTGATTGGTGGGCAGCATGGGAGGAGAGCTGACTCTGTTGTGGATGCTGTGATTGCTGACAGATGAAGTATCACTGAGCAGAGGAGCAACGTCTTCTTCTGTTATACCACACAAGTCACTGGCCTGCTGAAGCAGATCCACACCACTGTCCACCTGGATTGATAAGCTAGTGTCTGTGTAGATCCCTGAATCCACTTCCAGGGCAGAAGATGGGCTGTTTCCACTGGAGCTGATGGGGGATACAGTAGGTGAACTCTGTTCTTGACTTGAAGCACTGGTGTGCTTTGAGTCAGGTGTGGTGGAGAGGAACAAAGCACGTCTGCTGCGTGAGGGAAGTGATGAGGAAGATGATCTGGATGATGAAGACTTGGATGATGGTGAAGTGGATTCCCTATTCTTTCCAGGAAGATGCTCATCACAGGATCCTGAGGAAACAGAGTTGGAGATCTGTTGGACTGCTGAACTGTTGTGAAAGCTGTTGGAGGGACGGATGGAATCTTGGAGTCTGTTGGTGCAATATCTGATGTCTGTTGTTGGTTGTGTTCTGTTGATCTGGAGACTCTGCTGACAAGACACACTGTAGCCACTGTAGTCCTGTGTGACCGTCTGGATCAGTGTAGAGGGCAGGTTGAAATTCTGGCACTCCTCAGCAAGAATCTGGTGTAGCTGGTTGAACATGGGTTTTGTTGGCATCTGGTTGAAGAAGTCAAAGGAAGATGGAACTCTGGTGGCAAACTGGCTGCTGTGTTGATGGAATGCTGTTGATGACTGGTTCTTCTGATGAAAGGTGATGGCAGGAGGGGAGAAGATCTCTCTGGAAGACAACTGTGGGAGAGGACGGAAGTTCTGTCTAGAGCACTGTGACATGACTTTAGGGTGGGCACTGTATCTGTGAGAGGTAGTCCACTGCTGTTGTGCACACTTCTGGCCTGAGCTGTAGAAGTGGTGAGTCTGGGGGATGCACATATAGCTGTGATGAGGAAACTGACCCTCCATGGCTGCTGATGACTTAATCTTTGATATCTAGCAACACTATAAAACTTTTTTGTTTTGATTGGAACTCTTATTAATAGTTAAATCACACAATGAACAGTCACTACACTTACTGAATATTCTATAGATTTATGCTTGCTTTGTTTGATTGCTGTGTGAGATTCTAGGTTCTGATGCTGGTGACTGACTTGGGCAGTCTTTATATAGTTGGGGGTACAGACTGATGGTGAGGGATCTCCCCATTACTTGAGACCCTCTGTCTCATGTCAACCCCTCCTTCTCCTAACCATACTGAGTATATGATTGTAGAGTCTGCACTTGTTTGCAGTGTGTAGTCATTTGTGATGAATTAGATGAAAATGTAGAGATTTTAATTTATTCATTATTTTGTATTATCAATATTAATCAAATAATTGCACTAGATAATTTATACACAGCTTATGTCTTTAAATTAATGATAATTATGTAATTATTTTTGATAATTAAGAGATTGCAGTAGGTTGGAAAACTCTGCAATGTATTAATTGGTATGATTACATAATTATTACTGGAAGTTAAATTTTATCTTATTCCAGTTAGTATATCATATGATATGAATGAACGAGTGCGTGAATGAATGAATGATAGATTTTAAAAGAAGCATATTTTTATTTTACAGAAGTAGTAGTAGTAATATTTGTTTTTTATTTTACAAATTGCAAATTTCACAGTAAAATAGACAAACTGTCAGACTAAGTTCTGATATTTTACATCTCATCATTTAAATAATAAAATCAAAACAAACCAGAGATTGCAATGTATGAATGTTTATGTAACATAAAATTTTTAATTTAAAGAATAAAATTGAAAATATGTTATTATTAATAGTGATTTTTTTGGGATGTACTAGCATTTTGACGGTATACCGGTTTTTAAGTGTTAATATTTTTCTGTTTGACTTAAAGCAGAATTTTTAAGGATTATAATTAAGATTTTGTACATTCCCATCATGAATATAGAGATTGTGCATGTTGAATATTGCTGATATTGTTCATTCTGCATCTCACATAAGAGTTGGATCTCTTAACAATATACTGCATAAAATTTGCTCAAATTAATACCTTGCTAAAATTATATACACACTGTATCAGTACATAGAAAATATGCTTTTTTCTGTTTTAAGTATTATTTTAACTAATAATGATGTTGAAATCACACTAAACTAAAACACTATCTTTGCAGGAAAACATTGCCAAACATTTCGCATTCATGCAGAAGCAGATTGGCTACGACGTTCTGGCAGAGGAGACGATCACCGCTCTATTGAACAACAACAGGAAGTTACTGGAGGCCCACATCACCAAACAGGAAATAGAAACATTCGTCAGTCTGGTCCGCAAAAATAAAAAACCAAGGTGACCATCATTTAATGTTGGGGAATTTGAGAAGAAACTAAAAAATTCTACATTTTTCTAGATTTGAATATATTATAAGACTTTTAGTATGGTGAAACAACAATGAGGTTAGTACTTTGCAGATTCAGTTGCTTTGCAATTAAAGTACATGTACCTCAAGATTGCTAAAATTTAGGTTTTCATATGCAACTCTGTACAGCTGCAATATGTAGTCTTCGATAGGAATATGTTTTGACCATAATAAAGTCAATGAGGACAGTTATATTAAGTCATGATTGTTACTGCCAATATATTATTGTTTATCTCGGTTAAATGGGTTTTCCTCAACACTGTTAATGCAGTTAAAAAATTGTCATTGTCATATTGCCATGAGTTGAATCGAAATCAAGATGCAAGGTGTAAATCATTACCTAATGGTAACTAATGATTGTGCAATGGATAGATATCATGACCTCTGACCTGTTTGTAACATAGATTCCTGGACTACCTGTATGTTCTGTGTCCCTAATAATGGATAGATTTGACCTCTGACCTGTTTGTATTGTAGATTCCTGGACTACCTGTATGTTCTGTGTGTATATAACTATGGATTGATTTGACCTCTGACCTGTTTGTATTGTAGATTCCTGGACTACCTGTATGTACTCTGTGTATATAACTATGGATTGATTTGACCTCTGACCTATTTGTATTGTAGGTTCCTGGACTACCTGTATGTACTCTGTGTATCTAACAACGTGGCCATCCCCGCCACCCAGGACCTGATCTGTAACTGTCTGCTGCTGGAGGAGAACAAGGACATCCTCATAGAAACCAGGTCAGTTCAAAGGTCATAGCCAAAATATCAAGCGAACTCTCTCCTAGTGACCACTTGATTAAAATTTATTTGAGAATGGTTGATATTTATATACTGTTGTCAAAATTCCTTTAAAGTCTGTGAATTATTTTGCCAAAATATTTGTATCGTAAAACAATTTATATGGATGATGCCTTTATTTCATGAATCATGAACGTGTGAAAGTAGTTTGCCTCAACAGATTTTGGCAAACGAGAATTGATGCATCAACAACAAACATGTTGGTGTTTGTTTTAAGAATGGTTGATGTAATGTTGACTATGTCCCTATCAAACTTTTGAACATGACATTATAAATTAATTTGACAAAATTCAAACAATTACTTGATTTTAAAGTAATTATATAAGAAAGCTGCTGTTAGAATCTTTCACGAAACTCTTGATCATTTAGTCTAAAGCTTAAGTAGTACTATGCATGCATTTGTTAACTATGAGTTTTACATGTAGTGATCAAGTACTCCATTTTTTTTTAACCTTCATTTTTGATGCATGATTTTTATTGGAAATTTTGTATTAGAATGGGTGTTCACAAGCATAAGAAAAAAATGCCAAAGTAAGTATTTTCTCAATGGAATTTCAGTATGGTAGTACAATTTTGAAGGATTATCTCCTTTTGATTATATATGCTTCTGGAAAAGAATGTACTATGTTTAAGATCAAAGAAATATTGCATTTGTCATAAAAATGTCTAATGTATAGCAAAACATGTATATACATGTAGACTTCTATACTTTCTAAAAATTTACACAATTCGTGTTCCTTTTTCATCCCTCCTTCCTTTCTCTGAGTTTATGCATGGCAATGTTATTGCAAATCATATATTAATGTATGAGAATGTTTTTTTTTCTCTTTATCATTAACCTTACCTGTTCGTTACAAATATTTTGCATAGATAGAGATTTTTATCAGAGTTGACAAGATGTTTCTGCAGTTTATCATTCATTGCTTGGTTTGATAGTGGCTTTTAGATACGGAATAATAAATTGTAGATATATTGGCTTCCTCCAGATATTTCTGTAGAGAGAACTTTAAATTGAAGTCACCTATTGTGCACCTTAGTACATTGTAATGTTTTTTTTTAATGTTGCCGTATTAGCCAAAATATATAGCACATCACATTATTAGTGTCATTGAGCCAAGTGTTTACCATTGATGACAGCACATGTTCCACTGTGCTAAAACAGTGTTAGATAAATCACAGTCTACAGAATAAGTATGATGCTGGACAGTTACAGTTTCAATTTTGCGATTATTTTAGCTAGAAAATAATCTGAGTAAAAGTAAGACAAATAATCCATTGATGAAATGTTCATTTAAGAACCAATCATGTTTTGGGAATGAAGAAAAACACATCTAAAGGTAATAAGCACATTATGGATTCAAATTTAACAAGTTTCCTCCCCTCTCCAAATTACGAGCAGATTTCGATGGTCAATCCAGGTAAATCAAGTCAGAGAAGAAATGGCATAGTGTGCAATACATGCAATGTGAATTCCATTTCAATTTCCTGGACACTGCATCAGTTTCATGACATTGTCTAGTTTTTTAGCTCATCCTCCTCTTTCTGACTGGTATGTCCAAACAAGTCAAGATTTCAAATTCAAAACATTATTGGTTGAAGGAAATTTTATCAGTTATAAAACACGATATTTAGCAGTCTTTGAATTCATGGATCTATGAATACTAGTATGCAATCTCTATAAAGCTATGCCTGGTACAAATATCAGAAGATAAACATTCCAAGTGTGCTAGTCCTCTTCCAAGAGAGTTGATTTAACCCAAAAAATGATTGTTAAATAAGCTACGTGCAAGTTTTTCAAGATTCCATTAGGAATTCTAATAGGCTTGATGTATTGTCATGAACTGTCTCCATATATGTCTGACTACATGTATAATTGTGTACATATTATTGATAATACATGTAAATCAAGATTCAGTAAGAATTTTTGATTCACTTAATATTAGATATATCATCTTAAACTGTTTCTATTTATATCTACATATTAATCATGTATTCATTGTAACCTAATTGTAAAAACAGAATGAGTTACATACCAAGGTAATAATCACCATATGCACAGATTAAATCTTAACTTTAAATAAAACAATTTTGAAACATTTATAATAAATGATTCAAAAATTGGTATGCTCCTTTTTTTAAAAAACAAGACAATGCTATTTATAATTCTATGTGATTCCCCACTTAATTAGTGTCTAACTTTTTTGTATGCAACCAATATAAAAGACTGAGGGGAGTAAGAATCTATACTGTAAACAAACTTTTATTTCTGTGTGAGAAATTTTTGCTAGGTTCACGAGAGCCTCATTGTCGTGTCTGAATATTTCTTGGGGTTGACCAATAATAAATAAACATGTGTAGATAAGGCTTGGTCTTAAAAATTAGTCACTGCGAACCAGTTTATCTCAGGTAAATCACGAAATAAAGTCATCACGAATAATAGTTGGTTTACAGTAATTCTTCCTCCATCCTTAGACCACTCCCACAGTTCAAGTGCCTATGATTAGCGAATGCTGGGATATAATTGTAGGTTGGAAAAGACCCAGATGGAGGTGGAGATGGAGGTGGAGACGCCGGACGGAATCTCCACGGGAGAGCCCATCATCACCATTGAGGAGGTGGAAGAGGTGATGCTGTACTGGGACTGGGCCAACGGACCGAAACAGAAGAGCATCCGGGAGCTGGCCGAGACCCAGATAGACCCCAAGTCCAACGAAGACATCAACGACGAAGACTCTGCCGTGCTAGAGTACTACCGGTAAGCTTTCAGTCTTCTATAGGTATCCTATATCACACTAAAAGTCAGGATCATAAACTGAATGATTCTGACTTAAAGTGTAAAATATATAACTAAAGAAATTTACAGACAACAGTAAAAGTTAAGAGATTAGATTAATGATCTAATTTTGTTATTTTCCAGACACCAGCTAGATCTGTTTTCCCACATGTGCCTGGATCGCCAGTATATTGCCATCAACCAACTCTCCAAAGATCTGGAAATTGATCTGATTCTCAGGTACAAATCAACGGGACAGTCAAATGATAAGACTGCTTTGTGAGGGAATAACATCCAAATATATGGTTCATTATAAAAAAAAATTGAGATATTTTTGGACTAAAAATCTAAAAAAAATTACATTATAATTTTAAGTAATTTGTTAATTAATACACTAAAGTATGATGTATATCTGAGTGAATTTTGCAATCTTTAATCATTGAACATATTGCCTATTGTTTTTATACGTCTAATATTTATAAAGATTGCTTGTAATTTCCATTTATTTGTGCATGGCAATCTTCAATGACTGATGATGACCCATATATGCATTGCGTTTATTTGAGCTCTCAGAATTGAAGGAAAAATGTGATGTTAATCATTCTATCTCTATATAATATTCCTAGGTGTATGTCGGATGAAATCCTGCCTTTTGACCTGAGAGCCTCATTCTGCCGTCTTATGTTACACATGCATGTTGACCGGGACCCCCAGGAAATCATCAAACCCGTCAAGTATGCAAGGCTGTGGAAAGAGATCCCAACACAGATCTCTATAGAGGAGTAAGTGACTTCATATCATTTGTATCTTACACTCGCTACAAATCCCAATTAGATTTATGGGTTTAAAGATTGATTCCTAAACAGATCTGTATATAGGAGTAAGTGACATCAAGGATTTTGTGTCATATTCCTACATAGTAATAGCATGAGAGATGCTAACATGGATCTCTATGTAGGAGTAAAGGACTTCAAAGACTGTGTGTCTTTTACTCACAGGTCCCATTTGTATTTATGTGATTAAAAATCCCAACAAATATCTCTATAGAGGAATACATTACATCAAAGACTGCATGTCTTACACTCACAAATCCCATCAGGTTCATGGGATTAGAAATTCGGAGATCTCTGCATAAGAATCTATAGCATGTTGTACATCAATGTAATTGTGCAATCGTATGCTTCTAACACCAATGCATATCTTAAACAGATATTTAGAGAAGTAAGTTGCATCAAAGATGTGTATCTACAATACTGCATCATAATCAAGTTTTTGGGATTAGAGATCTCTATATGGTGTGTTTATTAATATAACATACACAAGATTGTTTGTCTTACACATCGCAATCAGGAAAATGGGATTACTGAGATCCCATCACAACCTTCATTAGAGGCATGCATGCAAGCTCAACTACACATAGACATTTGTGTGTGTTGGATTAACTGAAAGAAAACCCTTGTTCAATTTACAATTTTTTTTAACATTAAGAGACACACACATTTGATGAAGCAGTTGTGTTTTGTTGATGACTTTTTGTTGTCTGATTTACAATGTTTTTCAGATATGATAATATTGAGAGTGAGAAGTAGGTTCCTCTTCGGTATATAGGCACTGTGTTCTCTCACTTCATTCAGTTTACTAGAATATCCATATTTGTTTCGTACAGAAAAAACCTGCTATTTACCAGTTCTACCTGACCAGCTGTGAAATGAACCAATCACTGTTTTATATAGTCCTCACTTACAGACCCTGAAAAGTGCAAGGTCACCTTCTATATATGTTGTGAACTATTCAACACATCTTGACAGAACTTTGCAGTGATGGAGCTAAACCATTTCCTTAATGAAAAATAATGAAAGTATACAATCTAATGCTCCATTAATCTGAGACAGAGAGTAACAGACTTTTTTTAGTCTTTCTTAAAACATATAGATTTGTCAGCTTATTATAGATTTGACCTTGCAACTACAGGTGTATAGTACTAATGAAATGCTGTCAGGGTCTGTAATACATTTTAGTGTATTTTTGAATACAATGCCATGTATTGTAATAAATTGATTCAACATGCTAACATTATTTAACCTGATCTCGATAGACAAATGGTTGTTTGAGAAACTTTATCCAATCATTTTTTACATACTACATTGGTAGTGAATTTCTTTTGTGTGTCATTTTAAACTTTGTAGAGTAGAATTGTGTGCTCTATTACTCTCTCCATGTCATTCTTGCTCACTAAAATTTAATCACAATTTTACTATAATTATTTTTCCTTTTAACTTTGTATTGTAGTACATGTACACATACTTGCACAAACAACACACATTTTGTTTGTGTACAGAGGCAGCCACAAATATGGATACTAAGAATCATAAATTAAAGAAGCAAATTTTGGGTCTTATTTTCAATATTTTGCAATTTTTTATAGAGTTCATTGGCAAAGAAAAAAAGTTTTAACTCTTGTGTAAGAATCATTCAAATTTTTTGTCGCATCTTTTATTTAAATACAATTTACACTATGTCTTACAGCTACGAGTCGAACATCAATAAAGATCCGGAGAAAGAGCGTGTAAAGCCAAAGTTTTCGTCCACCATACTGTTTGTAGAGGACTATCTAGAGACAGTGGTGAAGCAGGACGGAGCGTTCGCGGACAGGAAACAGAATAAACTGACCTACGAGGTAAGAAATGATCAACTACAGTCTATATCTTGATTTTGATGGGACGAATTAAAGACTTTCAGATGTCCAAAAACACCAGATGGAAGTTTGGTCTTCCAACTTACCTCCACATATTCATACAATTAATGAATACGATATTGATCTATGAGATATCAAACTTCAATAATTGTACTTTATTTAATATGGACTTCTGAGAAGTATAAATTGGAAAAATTTAGTATGCTTTGTACAATAGCACCCAGATGCTTTGCTGTGGTCTCAAGCAAATCTTTTACCCAAATTAACTCAAAATTAACTCATAACTAAAAACTCAAATGAGTGCCGATACGTACCCTCTTTGTCAGTAGACCTAGGATTTATTTGAGATACATGTAACATATGACTTCAAGTTTTTAGATGTTTTTTAACTTTGATTTTTGTAGGTTGTAAATCTGGCCAAGCAGCTGATATACTTTGGGTTCTACTCATTCAGTGACTTGCTGAGACTGACCAAGACCCTGCTGAACATACTGGACACCATCCCAGAGAAGGAGATCTCCCCCGCCACTCGACCCACAGTATCCGTGGGGGATGGTAAGACATACTCCCCCGTCACTCGACCCACAGTATCTGTGGGGGATGGTAAGACGTACTCCCCCGCCACTTGACCCATGGTATCTGTGGGGGATGGTAAGACGTACTCCCCGGCAACTCGACCCACAGTATCTGTGGGGGATGGTAAGACATGCTCCCCCGCCACTCGACCCACATTATCTGTGAGGGATGGTAAGACATACTCCCCCGCCACTCGACCCATCCCCCCCCCCCCCCCCCCCCCCCCCCCACACACACACACACACACACACACACACGCACACTTGACCCATAGTTTCTGTGGGGGATGATAAGACATGCCCCATCATAATCAGAAACTGAAGTTTAGGCTCACTGCTCTTACATTTCTTATGCTCTTATGAGAAGCAACTCTCACCAAGGGTTTTTGACAACAGTTCCACACAGACAATTGTATTTGATAACTGTCTTATGTAGGTCACACCTCAAGCTTGTTTCTTAGGACTGATATACCTTAACTTCTTAAGTCACTAGGCACAAATATATTTTGAGAATTGCCACTGACCAGGAGTAAATTGAGAGTAATTTGATATTGTTGCATGTGTACATCTTCCTGTTCAGTCTTTCATTATAAGATGAGAAATTACCTTATACCTTGTTTTTGATTAGGCAAAGATTGCAAATTATAGTAACAACATTGCAAATGAGCTATTTTGTTCATCTCTATAGAAACAGACAAAGCTATTATTTCTGATGTAATTCCTGCCACGAAAAAAATAGAAGAGGATGTTGATACAATTGTCATGGATACCAAACTGAAAATCATCGAAATTCTGAAGGTATTCTTGCATTGCATTTAAATTATATATTACATTTAATGTTGTATAACATATGGTATTTAGTGAAAATGTAATGAAGATACCTGTAATTAGAAAAATCTTTGACAAAAATAATAACTTTTAACACATTTGCTTGCATTTTGTTACAGAGGAAAAATTCTGTTTTCTTTGCGTTTAATTATTACTGGATAAAGTAGATGACTTATTTATTTCATGCATATCAATCTGTTTTTATTAAAGCTACATAGTACATAATTTGACATGTGCTTCTTTTTTTTCTCATGTTGTGGTGGCTGTTTCTCTGTATATTAACAATAAGTTCTACTTATCTAAATCATATATAATTAAATTTCAAAGTATTTTGTTTCAGTGCTTTATACACTAGTTTTATGACATAGCTATAAAATTATATATTAGATTGTATGCCAATAGTTCATTGACAATTGAATTAAGGCCTCTGTCATTTAGAAGTTCTGGGAATAGGGGAGGATAGTTAGAAAACAGTAGTCTTCAATCTTTCCTCAGATTCACAGAGTCTACAGCATACGACTTCACATCACAATACATGAATTGCATAAACTGTAAGATCACTAAATCACACAGTAATGTTATAAGAGAAATCCTGAAGTCTATTCAATTCTTATTGCGTGTTTTTCCAGTTTATTTTGGATGTTCGACTGGATTACCGAATCACATGTCTTCTCTCAATATTTAAACGAGAATTTGATGAGAATAATTCACCAAGAGATACAGACGGTAATTGCTGCCAGTCTATAATACATGTACATGCTTGTGCTTTAATTGAACTAACCCAGTTAAAAACTAAATAGGGCCATGACCTCTTTATAATATTTAAAATCAAAATTCAAATTTTCCAGAAAAAGAATATTTTATTTTTTTAAGACAATGAAACTTATATATGGTATAGAGGTCATGACCCTTACGCTACCACTTACATATGTAGCTCTGCCAGTTTTTTGAGGTGTGTGTATGAGGTTGCTATGGAGATGACCTTGTATCTACTTCTCACATGACACTCTCCCTACTCTGACTTGACACAATATTAATCAAGAGAAAGAAATCATACTCAAGCATGTGATCATGTGTTTTCCACCTTGAATATTCTTATCCTTGGCATATATATCATGGGGTGCAACATTCTCGCATATTGCAGCTTTTCAGAGGTTAATGATGGGTCTATTTTCAGTAACTTCTTAACATACAGTTTTTCAGCGACAAACTACATGTTGGGTCTATTTTCAGTACTTAATGCAGGTTCGCTTGGACTATAGACTGACATGGATTCTCTCCATGTTTAAGTGTCAGATTGAGATGCAGACAGCAGAAGACAAATCCGAAGTCATTTGTGGGTTTTCAGCTTCTTTGTCTCTGGTTTCCTCTGAACTGTGTAACAACCAGGATTCCTAAATTAATCAAATCTCTAACAAAAGTTTTATTTTTTCTTCAGTTAAATGAATTTTAATAAATGCACCATGATTGGACTGCTTAAACAAATACTAAGTTTCTATGACAAGAACTAAGTGCACTTAGTGTCTAACATCTTTGGAAATGGAAAAATCTTGTTTTCACATATTTTATGGAAATAATGAAATTGATCACCCAGCAGCCTCTCAGTTCAGGGGAGACTCCAGTGTTGTGGTGGTCATTGTGTGCACAGGATCCCCGTACCCCCTTTCTCTGTTGTCACTGGTGGAACAGGAATGATAAGCTTAGAGAGTGTACATGGCTTTTGATGCTAGACCTCAGAGCTAGAGGTGTTTGATAGAACTCTCAGTATACATGTTTCTGTATGTACGTTCCAACTGTTAACACCCCAGCATGTTCTTAATAAACTATTATTCGAATTTGAATGATAATTCTGCAGGTTACATTTGTATTGTAATTTGTTTTTAAAGTTGAGTAATGATCATGGTAAATGAACCACTGCACTTGGGATGTATTTTTCATTTGAATTTCATATGGAAGTATAGTACATTTTCTTTTAATAATACACAGTTTGTAGATGAATACTTTTTAGCTCACCTGAGCTGAAAGCTCAAGTGAGCTATTCTGATCACATTTTGTCTGTCGTCCGTCTGTCCGTCTGTCTGTCTGTCCGTCTGTCCGTAAACTTTTCACATTTTCAACATCTTCTCAAGAACTACTGGGCCAATTTCAACCAAACTTGGCACAAATCATCCTTAGGCAAAGGGGATTCAAAGTTGTGAAAATTAAGGGCCACACTCGTTTTCAAGGGGAGATAATTAGAAATTAATGAAAAATTTCGAGAAATTTTCAAAAATCTTCTTCTCAAGAACCAGAAAGCCAGGAAAGCTGAAACTTGTGTGGAAGCATCCTCAGGTTGTGTAGATTCAAAGTTGTGAAATTCATGACCCCCAGGGGTAGGGTGGGGCCACAATGGGGGGTCGAAGTTTTACATAGGAATATATAGAGTTAATCTTTAAAAATCTTCTTCTCAGAAACTAATCAGCCAGGAAAGCTGAAACTTGTGTGGAAGCATCCTCAGGTAGTGTAGATTCAAAGTTGTGAAACTCATGACCCCCAGGGGTAGGGCGGGGCACAATGGGGGGTCGAAGTTTTACATAGGAATATATAGAGTTAATCTTTAAAAATCTTCTTCTCAAAAAATAATCAGCCAGGAAAGCTGAAACTCGTGTGGAAGCATCCTCAGGTAGTGTAGATTCAAAGTTGTGAAAATCATGATCCCTGGGGGTAGGGTGGGGCACAATGGAGGGTCGAAGTTTTACATAGGAATATATAGAGTAAATCTTTAAAAATCTTCTTCTCAGAAACTAATCAGCCAGGAAAGCTGAAACTTGTGTGGAAGCATCCTGAGGTAGTGTAGATTCAAAGTTGTGAAAATCATGACCCCCAGGGGTAGGGTGAGGCCACATTGGGGGGGGGGGGGTGTTAAAGTTTTACAAAGGAATATATAGAGTAAATCTTTGAAAATCCTCTTCTCAGAAACTAATCAGCCAGGAAAGCTGAAACTTGTGTGGAAGTATCCTCAGGTAGTGTAAATTCAAAGTTGTGAAATTCATGATCCCTGGGGGTAGGGTGGGGCCACAATGGGGTGGTCGAAGTTTTACATAGGAATATATAGAGTAAATCTTTAAAAATCTTCTTCTCAGAAACTAAACAGCCAGGAAAGCTGAAACTTATGTGGAAGCATCCTCAGGTAGTGCAGATTCAAAGTTGTGAAAATCATGATCCCTGGGGGTAGGGTGGGGCACAATGGAGGGTCGAAGTTTTACATAGGAATATATAGAGTAAATCTTTAAAAATCTTCTTCTCAGAAAATAATCAGCCAGGAAAGCTGAAACTTGTGTGGAAGCATCCTCAGGCAGTGTAGATTCAAAGTTGTGAAAATTATGATCCCTGGGGGTAGGGTGAGGCCACATTGGGGGGGGGGGTGTTAAAGTTTTACATAGAAATATAGAGTAAATCTTTGAAAATCTTCTTCTCAGAAACTAAACAGCCAGGAAAGCTGAAACTTGTGTTGAAGTATCCTCAGGTAGTGTAGATTCAAAGTTGTGAAAATCATGATCCCTTGGGGTAGGGTGAGGCCACATTGGGGGGGGGGGTGTTAAAGTTTTACAAAGGAATATATAGAGTAAATATTTTAAAATCTTCTTCTCAGAAACTAATCAGCCAGATGATTCTTTATAATTGTTAAGACTTTGGCTCCAGGACAATTCTTCGGCCTCACAAGAAGGTTCAGAGATTGATGTAGCTTAATATCCCATATATTAACAATTGTAAAGGATCTTTTTGAGGACTGCAATACTCAACATGTGATATGACTATAAAATCATCCTGTTAGAAAAGGGACTAATGATTATAAACATAAGAATATCCAGGGGGGAAAATGGATTTTATTTTTACAGGATCTACATGTATTATTGTACATTGTCCAGATTGTTTGTATTATGACTTCATTAAGCAGATTTTATCATACCCATTGTTCCTCAGGTGAGCGATGTGGCCCATGGGCCTCTTGTTTAGCATTGTATGCTCCCCTGTGCATGTATATACACTGACTAACACGTTTCTTAGTACAGTATCTCGAACACTGATATCTCGAATACAATGGAAATGTCAAAATGATTTGTAAGTCCCAACCACTTAATTTTTAAGTATTTTACCCCTGAAATACCGAATACTCGGATATCTCAAAAAAAATTTAACAGTCCTATCTAGTTCGAGATAATGAAGTTTGACTGTGTATCTAATACATGCATGTAACTTCGGATTCATTTTGCATTTCTTATGCTCTTTCTTGCCTGTTATATTAGACAGTTTGGGCACAATTTGTATTGTTTGAAGAGCTGCATGTTTTTGTTTGATTTTTGATGTTGCTTCTTTTAACACTCATTTAAATCTAACTGCAGTATAAGGTTCTGCTGGAGCATTTTTTGTACATTTTGTTCTTCATTGAATTTATATTCATTTCGATTTTGATTTTATTAGTAAACATTCTTAATAGTTTCAGTTAAGCAAAAATTTATTTCAATTGGCACAATGTGAACCTGTGAACATAATATTGTATGCAATATCTACTACTTTAGAATCTTTTAAAGTTATTGTGTAAATTTTTACCCTAGGTCTTGACTTGGATAGCATTGGACAGCAAGCTGAAGATATTTTTGGTGGAAGGTAAATGTAGTTACAATGACTTAGTTTGAATAATTCATTATCAGATGAATAAAAAGGTTATTTAATTTTATGCCTTTGTACAATAGAAGTTCTAAAGAATGGTGATCTCGAGGTATATTCAGCTTGTAAAAAAAAATCTACAAGAAACTAGACAATGACGAAGTGATAATGTTCACAGATGGATTTACATAAAAAAAATTATTTCCCTTCGTATTCTGAAGAACCGTGATAACAAACATATAAAAAGAAGTATTCTCAGCACGTAGATAAATGTCAAAATTTAGAGTTAATGTAATAATGTACACAGATGGTCCATCTGAGATGGATTTGTATGAGTTTGTTCTCCCTTGTGTTTCTCTGACAAAAAAAAAAATTTGCCTTCCAAAATTCAACTAGAACAACACTATTTCGCATTGTAGTAGAATTCAACTAAAACAAGACAATTTTGAATAAATAATGTAACATACACTGATGGATTAGCATGATGATTTTCCCTTTGTGATTTGTTGTGCAGTGCGGAGACGTCAAAGCTTGACCTAGACGAGCAGGGAGGGAAGATGTTTCTGAGGGTGCTACTGAATCTGGTGATGCACAACTACCCCACCCTGGTGTCCGGTGCCCTCCAGCTCCTGTTCCGACACTTCAGTCAGCGTCAGGAAGTCCTCATGGCTTTCAAACAGGTCAGAAACAAAGTGCCAGCTCCTGGCCAAGAGACCATAAAACTTCAACAAGCACACTCTTGAATTAATTCTTAGTTTTCCAATCTATATTCCTATTCATTCTTAAAGCAGGACTGGGATTAAAAATGAGCTTGTCTAAGTTTTGTGGTTCAAGGATCTGAAATCAAAATGTATCAAGGTTGTTGATGGGTTTTTTTAAGTCATGAGGTATCCGTAGATGAAATTAATTCTAATGATGATTCAGTCTATCTGAATTAAGCTGCCCATGTTATCAATAAGCCATCATGGATATAAAGCATATACATGTAGTTGGGGTTTACTCACTACATGCTATAAAAGAGGGTCATTTTTGTAATATTTTAATAATGTTATTCCTAATTCTAAATGTTTTGTTGACTGAGTTTCATTCAATCTGACTAGATTAAAGAGAATAATCTGAACAGAATTTTAAACTTAAGTTTGATCTAACAAAGTTATATTTATTACAGGTTCAGCTATTGGTCACAAACAGTGATGTGGACAACTACAAGCAGATCAAGACAGATTTGGACGAATTACGCAATCTCGTGGAGAAGTCAGAACTGTGGGTGTATAAAGTCAAACATGATGACACCAAGAAGAAACACAAGAGCAGTGCAGAGGATAAGGTGTGTGTCCAAAGCTAGGAAAAACAGACATCTAGTGTATAAATTAAAGTAAATCCAAAGAATTTATCATGCAGCGTATGGCAGCTAGATTTAGAAAATAGATAATGGAGATATAGTGACATTAAATTCATGAAATTATGTAATAGACTTAAAGTGGTTGTTATGGAGAGCTACATATTGATAAAAATTGTGTCTTAATGTTCACATTTGAATTGTATTTGATACTTTTTGATGTTTTGAAAATGCTTAAATATTCCATATGAAATGAACTGTTTTCAGTATTGTGTATATTCAGAAGACCCAAATATTTTATTTGAATTATAACAAAATTTTGTTTCATTTTAGGAAAATAAAGATGAGAAGGGAGAAGGTGATGGAAAGAAAAAGTCCAAGCACCAGTTGTCTCTGAGTGTAAGTGAAGCATAGTATACCTACATCATAGTGTACCCACATCATAGTGTACCCACATCATGGTGTACCCACATCATGGTGTACCCACATCATAGTGTACCCACATCATGGTGTACCCACATCATAGAGTACCCACATCAAAGTGTACCCACATCATGGTGTACCCACTTCATAGTGTACCCACAACATAGTCTACCCACATCATAGTGTACCTACATCATGGTGTACCCACATCATAGTGTACCCACATCATGGTGTACCCACATCATAGTATACCCACATCATAGTATACCCACATCATAGTGTACCCACATCATGGTGTACCCACATCATAGTATACCCACATCATAGTGTACCCACTTCATAGTGTACCCACATCATGGTGTACCCACATCATAGTATACCCACATCACAGTATACCCACATCATAGTCTCCCACATCAGGTTACCCTTATCATGGTGTACCCACATCATAGTATACCCACATCATAGTATACCCACATCATGGTGTACCCACATCATAGTATACCCACATCATAGTGTACCCACTTCATGGTGTACCCACATCATGGTGTACCCACATCATAGTATACCCACATCACAGTATACCCACATCATAGTCTCCCACATCAGGTTACCCTTATCATTGTGTACCCACATCATAGTATACCAACATCTTGGGGTACCCACATCTTAGGGTACCCACATCATTGGGTACCCACATCATAGTATACCCACATCATCTTGGGGTACCCACATTTTAGGGTAGCCACATCATAGGGTAGCCACATCATGGTGTACCCAAAACATAGTCTACCCACATCATAGTACACCCGCATCATTGTGTACCCATATCATAGTACACCCACATCATAGTGTACCCACATTATTGTGTACCCACATTATAGCACAACCACATCATAGAGTACCCACATCATAGTGTACCCACATCATTGGGTACCCACACCATGGCTTACCCACATCATTAGGTACCCACATCATAGTATACCCACATCACAGTATACTCCCATCATGGGGTACCCACATCATGGGGTACCCTCATAATAGTCTACCTACATCAAAGTGTACTCAGTATGATGACTGATCTCAGTAAGGAAACACCATCAGAACTGTAGTGATGACCCAAGCTCATTAAAATTTTGTTACTCTCCTTTGTAGAACATTTCTGGAGAGAGGGGCTCTGCCATTGACCTTGATCTAGGGCCGCCCATTGACCCGACATCTGCAGAGAACTACAAGAAGATTAAACAGGTAGAGATAACCCATCTGATATTGTCAAGTATTGGATTTAGACTGTACTGTATGCATGTATTGCAAACTAAGTGCATGCACCCATACAATTTTAATAAAGTCGTGTAGCTTGAAAGTACACGAACAGATGAAAATTAAGAAAATTGTATTGGCCATAGATTTTCTTTAAGTTACTGTTGGGACAACTGATCTATTTGTTGTTACTTGTTTAGATCCTGCTAAGGCTGACCAGACTGTGTATTCAGGAGACAGCAGAACCTGGAGTCAAGAAACCCAAGAAACATGAACAGCGCCTGCTACGGAACATGAGTGCCCCCAATGTAGTACTGGAGCTTCTCCAGATCTCATATGAAACTGTAAGGACTACATATCCCTTCCAGAAAACTAGTGCATTCAGTACTTACTCTTCCATGGGTCAATTTATGTATGAATATTCAAACAGTAATGTGCCCTATACATGCTACAATTATTTTGAACTTTCTTGGAATTCCATGTAAAACCAGGAATCATTTTATTTTTAATTGTAAGAAAGCTCAGACTCATTACAATGATATACATTGTACATATAAGTGCATTCTGTTGATTTCAGACTGAGGATGTGAGGATGCATGAGATAATGAAGTATGCCCACGCATTCCTTCAGAGCTTCTGTCTGGCCAACGCCCCCAACCAGGCCCTCCTCCACCAATACCTGGAGCTGTTCCTCACCCCGGGGGTAAGACCAATCATGTTAAAGTCTTTGTATCCGATGTATTAGCAGACTTTAATATACTGTGATCATAATTAAAGGTTGAATTTCAGACAGGAAAGTATTACAAAAAAACATAAAATTTATAACAGATTTAAACAAATGCTTATGTTTAAGTCATTGTATGCTTTACTTTAACGGTAATGTTTACTTCATCTTTAGTGATGGTCATCATTAATCAATAAAAAATACTTTAAATCCCTGTACATCATTATATAAATACATATGTATATATAAAACCACAAACTACAATTGCTTTATTCCTTCTGTCTGTCAGCTGTTGGAGGCCGAGACAATGACGGCCATTTTCCTGGACAACAAGAACCTGTGTAACGAGGTGACGGAGCGCGTCATCCAGCACTTTGTCCATTGTATAGAGACACAGGGCCGGCACGTCCCCTACCTTAGGTTCCTACAGACTGTGGTGAAGGCAGAGGGGGAGTTCATCAAAAAGACCCAGGACATGGTCATGGCAGAGGTATTCAAACCAAGTATCAATATAGAATGTGTGTTGCTCAAATATATTACGTATTATCTGTCTACTACATATAGTAATCTTTACATCAAAAGATTTTCATAAAAAGGTGAATATAACGTATAATTCACAGCAATTGTTTTCTCTCAATGCAGAGGTGAATGTTTTGGTAATTTAAAAAAATTCCTCTCTCTCTCTCTCTCTCTCTCTCTGAGACTTACTCATGATTTGATATCTCTCTTGTAGTTAGTTAATGTTGGAGAGGAAGTGTTGCTGTTCTACAATGATAAGACATCCTTTGAGAAGTTTGTGAAGTTGATGCGGTCGGAGCATGACCTGTGTGACCCATCCAGCCCCCTTATCTACCACATCAACCTGGTCCAGCTGCTGGCACTGTGTACCGAGGGCAAGAACGTCTACACTGAGATCAAGTGTCACTCCCTGCTCCCCCTGGATGACATTGTCCGCGTGGTCACTCATAAGGACTGTATCCCAGAGGTATCTACAGTTTTGTCTCATACAAGGGTGAAGGACAAGTCCTCTATTTCTTTTCTTTGGTATTATAATACCATATAAGGGACATTTGTCTATTTATTTTACTTCACAAACTGGCTCTTGTTGATCCATGATGGACTTAAAGATCGATGAACTTAAAGAGAGAAAATTGAACATTTAAGTAATGGGCAATTTGCCATTGAACACATTATTTTTGGCACTAAAGGCATGTAATACTCATTCTAATGTTTGGTTTGATGAATGAAAATTTGATTTGGTCTTTTTAGGTAAAAACAGCTTACATAAACTTCCTGAACCACTGTTACATAGACACGGAGGTTGAGGTGAAGGAGATATACACCAGCACTCATATGTGGACTCTGTTTCAAGACTTCCTGGACGATATGGGCAGGGTAGGTAACTCTTTGTGACAAAATACACATGCATGCTGTTTGTTGTATACATCTTGCTTTCTTATATGCCAACCTGAAAGTTTTAAAAATTCCATAATTTTACTTTAGAAACAGAATACAGAGCAAATAAGTCATGAACTAATAACATTACTCTACTTATAAATTAGTACTATTTTTCAAAGAGTTAATTTATTCAAGGCACTAATATCCAGAAATATGTAAATGAATTTTGTTGATATTTTAGGTATCCACGGCAACCACAGACAGGAAGCATGCTGACCTGGCCCTGGAGAACTATGTGACGGTGACCATAATGAACGTGATTGACACCTTCTTCAGCTCACCTTTCTCTGACCAAACAACGACGTTACAGGTACAATAGGGGACACACCTGGGAACCTTATGTATACAATCCATTGTCAATACAATCCATTGTCAATCTACTCTTAAAAAACAAAAAACTGTGATATAAGATAGAGTACAGTTGTCCAGAATATCCTTGCTGTTGTATCTGACATGGTTCTCTTTTCATCTCTCTCTCAGAGATCAGTAAGTATAGTATGTGCTGCCCCTGTCTGTGTGATTGTCAGTATCCATATACACACTCTATACTTCAGTAGTAACTCTCTCGTCTCTAATTCATTTTATGAACAAATTTTGTTACGATGTCCATTGAAATACCTGTATTGATACTTTCAAATACCCCAATATCTAGTATTTTAATTGAATGCATTGGTCTTTTAATTTTATTTAAATAACCTTTTAGTTATTAACATATGGTTTAAAGTTTGACATACAACAAGTAAAATTCGATAGTAAGCAATAGATGATTTCAATGGACAGCAATGATCTGTATATATTAGATACATGTATGTGTACATGTTTGATATTACGTGGCATTATATGCAGTCTCTGATTCCGAATTGACAAGTATTTATAATCTTGTTTTTTTTTTATTCCGATTTGACAAGCTGTTACACTCCCCTCATTTTGTTGTTCCAGGAGGTGGGTAATGGTATCTCACTACAGGTTTTATCTTCATGCCAGCCAAATAATTATCTAGTAGTTGAACAGCACACTTGTCTATATTCATCATGTTGGTTATATCAAATCTCATACACACATTTTTCTGCTGTTGGATCCTCATAAAGACATATTTCCCCAATCTGCTTTTCTGAGATAGCAGTTTACATACAATCTATGAATATTTTATTGTAAATTTTCCAAGCTTTTATTTTAATATGTACAATCACATACTTTTATCATGTATGTTTTTATTCCTCCATTATTTTTGCTGACATTACATAGGAGGTACACTCACTGTTAGATTTATCTCCCTTGTAATGCCTCACTTTGCTGTTGACATTTTCAGTGACTAGATTTCAATGTATCTCATTACACCATAGGAAGACTTTGTCTTTTAGCTCTCCATCAGTCCTAGTTATATCAACCACCACTCATTTCTAACACTCTTATCAATTTCTGCTTCAAACATCAGTTGTGGTGTGAATTAGGATGCACCTCTTTGGCCCTTTTGATATAAAAATTTATCAATCTTATTTTTTTTAGGCAGCTCACTCCTAGACTATTATATCAATTGAATATATTTTTTAAAAATCTCTCTCTTCACTTGTATCAAGAGATGTTCACTGTTAGTCTCTAATATTTGCTCTCTTAGTGGCAGGGCATTGTTCTTAGAAGAAAGACCAGCTTTAATGAAGAACACACAACACACATTTTCACATACTGAACTTTGTAGATTTAGTAATTTTCTTGTAACATTATTTGGAGGAGGAATTTAGGTTTTTTCTGTCACAGTGATAATTGTATTCTGTAACAAAACTGAAGGTTGATGCAGCCATCAGTAGATGGTATACTGAAGCAATAGTCTTTGTCTGATCAATGAATTGTTGTATACTATATAGTATGATAATCAGAAATGGCGTATTTATCAGGGATTGGCAACCATGCTTTTTGTGGACTATATAATATAACATGTCTTGATTGCCAGACTGACTGCAGAATATGTTTTCAATGTTTGCATGGCCTGAAAATTATTGTTATATTAATAGTTGAAATCAACAAAACTGTTTATATTATTGGGGGGGGGGTCAAATGCTGAAGATTGTTGGCCACTTTTTTTTTTTATTTGGGTCTTCTTGAAAATTATGAAAGCTGATCTCTTTAGTTACACAACAGTTTAAGAAAATGCATAATGTGCATGCTGTAGACGTGTTTCAATTCTACATTTTAGATTTTTTATTTCATATTTTGCTGATGACTTTTAGTTCCCAAGTTTGATTTACCGGTATTAGCTTGTACATGTATTTGATATTACTCAATACCAGTTTATTAAGCACAGTTCACTGTTAATAATTTTAATTGCCTTCATAATCAAGTATGAAAATTTTGAATTTTTTATTAACTTGATTTATTACACCAAAATTTGAATTCAAATGAAAACACGATTGCTACTTATCTCTTTTATTGACATTGTTCAGTATGTGAATGAATTTATTGGTGTATATTTTCAGAAGCATGCCAGTATTGATTATTGGGCATAAAAATTATTATTAAGGAATTCTAGTTACTGACTGAATGTAATGGGATTTTTGGTGTGTTTCAGTCGCGGCAGCCAGTGTTTGTGAAGCTGTTACAGCATGCGTTCCGAGTGTCAGACTGTCCGTGGCTGACCGGGACACAGAAGTACCATGTGGAGACCTGCATCAAGTGTCTGGCTGACATCGGTAAGGTTGTTCAGGGGTTAATCAAAGGTCTTTCAAATTTGAGTTTTGTCAGTTTCTTAAAAATCTTAACCCTTTCTAGTTCAATGAAAAGGGGAATCAAATTTTGGAATTTCTGAGAAACGGTTTTGTTTACAGACGAAAAATTTCATTATTATAATTAAAGTATTTTCTTTGGAAATGGTCTACCAACTTGTAGATCAGGTTACCAAGTCAATATCATCAAATTGATTTCCATTATGTTTAAGTACTGTTCAACTGTATGTGCTTAAAATTGGACTAGAAGCCTTGTAGTAGGTTTTCAAGTGAATGTGATGTTTGATGGTTTTTGTTTACAGCAAAGAATCGAGGCATCGCCATCCCTGTGGACCTGGATAGTCAGGTTAATCAGATGTTTGAGAAATCCAACAACGTGATGAATAAAGCCAAAGTCTGGATCAATGCCAAACTGAACAAACGTGAATCCATCGCCTCTGTATCCCGCGACTACAGGAACATCATAGAGGGCCTGCAGGTAATTGTTGATACAATTTTTAGGGCCTTCAGATAAAGTTATGTTACTCAATAGAGGGCCTACAGGTAAAGGCATAATACATTAAAAGGGCCTACATGTAAACTGTTGATTCATTGTTGATGGTTTACAGTTAAAGTTGTGATACATTATGGAGGGTCTACAGGTTAACTCATGATATGTATTTCAGGATCTACAAGCAAAGTAATTATGAATAATCAGAAGATACAAATGGTTGTAAAAATGATAAAAAAAAAACTTGACGTGTGGATCTACAATTTCATTTACTGTATTTTCAGATTGATAACAGAAAAAATGTTTCTTTGGAAGGAATATTGCCAAATTTAAAACATGTAGGTTTGTTCTGTGTAATGACTTAATTATTATAAGTACTAAGTAAACTGACTTTCTATTATACAGGAAATTGTTGTGTTGCTGGAGAAGCAGTTACGTCCCCTTGTACAGGCTGAGTTATCTGTCCTTGTTGATGTCTTACACACACCAGAGGCACTGTTTCCTCCGGGCACCAAGTGTGAGATCGGAGGATTTATATCTAGGTCAGTCATTAATATTACAAACCATTTTGATGATTTGAACACTCATTTTTCGAGAGAGAAAAACCTCACAAACTAGTTTTAGATATTTTTTAATTACCATTATGACACGTATAAATTGATCACAAATTTGGTGCAGAAATTTTGTTGTGTAGATTTCATGTACTGATAGTTAAATTAAAATCCTCCATTATACATGTTATATAATATAAAGAGTGTTAATGACTGATCCTTAAGACTTTTTTTTTTACAGATTGATTCGGCATACGAAGTGTCTGTTGGAGGAGAAGGAGGACAGTTTGTGTATCAAGGTTCTACAAACTCTAAGGGAAATGATGACGGTCGACAACGAATACGGAGAAAAGGTACCCAATACTGTTTCCTTACTCCCATACAATATATCAAAATAATCAATTGGTGGATATTAACTCAGTTTGTTATGACTACATTTTCACTAGAAATAATTCTGTGTGCAGTTTTACAATTAATGCCTGTGACAAAATTACATGACAATCTTTTTCACCTCCTTCATATTAATCCAGGGGTGATATTAATGATATATCATTAGGAAATAAAGCTAGTTGCCAAATTGTGTGTAAATGTTGTTTGTCTCTGTAGTCTTTGTATATTGTGTATTATTTTTTGCATTGTTTGGGTTTGGGTTTGCTGCAATTAAGGTGGGAAAAATTACCCATAATGTTCTCTGAAATTTTTTTTTAAATTGGGCACATTTTCCTGTATAACATTTCAATCTAATTTCATCCTAAACATTTTTCCTTATAAAAAAAAATTTAAGTTTACTTGATGTAAAATCTTATTTTTGTTAAGATATCAAAGCTTTTAGAAATAATAAGATCTTGCGTTAATTGATTTTTGCTTTCGAGAACCTTGCTTTCATCAAATTCTTTGTGGGGATTTATAACATGTACAATTCTCCCAGCTTTGAGGTTAATGTTTTTGTTCTATCTCCTTTGCCATTGCTTTCTCATCAGCTGGATAACAAGACTAAGAAGGAACTGGATGACCACCGCAGGGTAAGATGCATGCATGGACGGGGCACCTGCTGTCAGGGTACACCTGTATCATAGCTCTCTTACTCACCTGTATCTTAGCTCTCTCCGTCTACTCTCTTTTCTGAGTGCCAGGCTGTAGATCCCTTTATAACTGACACACAGTCGAACACTTATTTGAAAAGATGATTTGGTATATCAGTATAAAAGTAAAAAAAAATGAAGTATGCAGATTGCAAGAGCTGAATAAGTAATTTTTTTACATGTAAGATAATTGTAAAATGAGTTCAATTATCTAACAGAATAAAAAAAAATCATCCTCTAATTATTTTGTTATTCATTCAGTCTAAATGTTAGGTAATTGCAAACTCAAGGAGACTGGATGATTGACAATTGCCTATCAGATCTACATTAAAATTTAATTGATGATATTTTTTTTCAATAAACTATTGCTAATGTACACAAAATCCAAATATTCTAGCTAAATATTTTCCTAAATCTTAAGTGAAATACAGAACTCTTTATCTCAAAGAAATTAATATAATCTAAAAATGGTCGTGACCATCCAGTCCAGACCTCCTATATCTTTTGAAAAAAAAAAAAAAAAATTACCTTCTCATTTATAAGTTTGTTACTTATCCAGTCTTTAACACTGGCCGGAAGACCAAAGTCTCTTTATTTTATTTTCGAACAACAACTTTTTTTCTTCAGTCTTCAATCCTTTCACTTCTAGTGATATTGATTCTTAGTGCATATTCAGAGTGTAGATATAAATATATTTCTGTTTTATCAATCATTTTTAAGCCCTTCATATGCAATCATGTTTTTATATTGTTTCATTATGTAATATCAATAATACTACTAACTTTAGCATATTTATATAATTTATTTCCACGGGGTCATTTATTTGCTAAATACGCACATTTATTTGTAAAACCTTGCAACGATTTTCACACACATTAATATCATTTACACTATGAATATTTTACTAACAAATATAGAGCTATATGTAGTTAGTAGATTTTCATTGGAGCTTAATTACAGCCGTGAATATAAGTTTTAAAATTTGAATTTCTTACACCTAGATTATACTACATTAGTATGTGGTGGTGTTGAAACAGAACTTATTTGACAGGCCTATACACTTGCTTATATAAACATTACCAAAAAGAACTGTCATTCAGTATTATTTTCATATACAAGTGTACTATCTGTACATACAATTATAACTAGTTACCATTTCTTTGCCTCAATTCCTTAAGAGATATATTGACATATTGAAAATATAATTTATATTTGTAATACATAATATATTTTAAAATGACAATTATTGATACAAAGCTCTGAGTACATGCTTACCGTACTGAAGGAAAAGTTTTTATTCTATAAAAGTTTAATGTAAATATGTTGTATTATAAAAATGTGGTGAAAATTACTAATAAACAATATATTGGTAACTGAAGGTTATGGTATATGTATTTAATTTGCAGACATAGTTTATTACAGCAATTTTCAGCACTCGACCTGCATATTTTGAAGAATTTTATTTCATTTCCCTTTCATTGTTTCTCATAATCACTTCGATGTTTTGTCTCATTCTGTGATTTGAATTTATGAGAAAGTAATCTGTGTGATATAATAAGAATGATTTCTATTATAGGGGGAGGCCTTGAGACAAAGCTTGCTTGCCCAGTACTATGAGAAAGTGCCCCTCCGAGGGCGAGAGGGTGGTGGTGGTAGGGGAGGGGGTGACGGGGGATCAAGGAATCTCGCCCTAGGGAGGGAGAGGAAATCTCTTATTGAAGTTCAGGTAAGCATTGAAATGTATCCACATGCTGATTAGTTTGTTCTGAAATGTGACTTTTAATTGGGCATCTTTTCTCCTCATAAAATTTAACAATGAGCTTGGTGTTCTCAGTGTCGATTGGAGCAGGAGGGAGCTGTAGATCTGATTGTGGACCTGATAGTGCGGGACACCAACAACACAAACAACAAGGTGTTCCACGAGACGGTCAAACTGGGGATAGCCCTGCTGGAGGGTGGCAACACAGAGATACAGGTAAACACTTAAACACAGGTCAAACACAGAGATAAAGGTAAACACTTACACACAGGTAAACACTTAAACACAGGTATCACAGAGATACAGGTAAACACTTACACACAGGTAAACACTTAAACACAGGTAAACACAGAGACACAGGTAAATACTTAATCACAGAGATACAGGTAAATACTTAAACACAGGTAAGCATAGAAATATGATTAAACACTTGAACACAGGTAAAGGTAAATGCTTAAACACAGTTAAACACAGAGATACATGTATCGACTTAAACACAGGTAAGCACAGAAATATGATTAAACACTTGAACACAAGTAAAGGTAAACACTTAAACACATGTAAACACAGAGATACATGTAAACAGGTAAACACAGAGATCCAGGTATAAACATTTAAACACAGTTAAACACAGAGATACAGGTAAATACTTAAACATAGGTAAGCAAAGAAATAAGAGTAAACAATTGAACACAAAGTTAAACACATAGATCCAGGTATAAACATTTAAACACAGTTAAACACAGAGATTCAGGTAAATACTTAAACACAGGTAAGCAAAGAAATATGAGTAAACACTTGAACAAAGGTAAACACAGAGATACAGGAAACACTCGAACATTGGTAAACACTGGTAAATACAGAGATACAGGTAAACATCCACAGATTTAGACAGGGAAACAGGTAAAAACTTAAACACATATAAACACAGAGATACAGGTAAAACATTTAGACAGTATACTGGTAAGCACAGAGACAGGTGAAACCTTGTAGAAATTAGTTCTTTATATAAACTTTTAAAATAATGATATATTATTAAATATCTTGTTTTGAACTGAAATCATTTTTACAAATCCATAATGTTATGCTTAGAAAGTACAAACAAAATTCCTTTTGTAATTCTTTATTCATATGTTTCTAGCTTTGTAAATTTTTATTTTTTATTCCATAGAAATCCATCTACAAAAGGCTGACCAAAGACAAGAATTCTGAGACCTTTTTAAAAGTGTTCTACAGCAGAATGGTGTTGGCCAGGGAGGAGGTAAAAGGAATAACGGTCAGTACCGGGGAGATGGAGAAGAAGACGGAAGAGCAGAAAGAAAACAAAGAAGTACAACGAAGGAATAGAGTGGGTAAGTCAAAGGGGAGACAACTCAGTGAAAGGATGAGGGAAGTAAGAAAGACTCTGGAGTAAAATGTTTTTTTTATAAAGAAGTAAGGATTTAGTGGTAAGAGAGCAGTAATAAAAATGATATGTGAGAGAAAAATAAATATTAAATCATGTATAATGTGGTGTTTAGATATATACAGAAATGCCACTTAGCTATTGAAACAAAGTGGAAGGAGTTTGTGCAGGGATTAAATAAAAATAGATTTGGTTAAAGAGAGAAGGAAATGAGTAAGAGTATGATTACTTATTTGAAGATCAAAGATTAAAGATAAATAAATTAAGGGTGCAAAAGTTGATTGAGCAGATATGGTAGCTAAAAAAAAATATTAATAAAAAGAAGAACAGATCATCAGGAATTTTCATCTACAGTGTGTTAATGATTTTGATAGGATTACGACGAACGGATGGAGATGAAGAATCTGGAGGCCTTCTTCGGATGCTGCGCAGGGGAGGACAGGGAGAGGAGCAGGAGGAGGGGAGGGGGCCTCACCCAGGGAGTGAGGAGGCGGCCCTGGAAAAAGCCAACAAAGAGAAAGAGGACAAGAAACTGCCCCCCAACGTGGCCCTGATGAAGTACATCCTGCGCTTCCTACAGCTGCTCTGTGAGAACCACAACACCGATCTCCAGGTGAGAGGGCGATGAAAGGGTTATTTTCTTGGAATGATGAATTATCTTTGTCTGGTCATATGATTGGCTATTTATATGCTAAATTAATTTGGTTTGATATTATCATTATGATCTGACACTAAAATGATAAATCCTCTCTAGAGAAATTATATGATGTTATTAAGTAAAATAATGGAAGCATTTTGTTTACATTAATCAAGTATTTGTAATTATTTACAATATTTGTACACACGTGTTGATATGTTGCTGAATTATGACTATTGAATTCTTGAATGGGTAGAACTTCTTGCGCAACCAACCAAACCATGCCAAGCCGTACAACTTGATATGTGAGACTCTACAGTTCCTGGACTCTATCTGTGGCAGCACCACTGGGGGCCTGGGACTGTTGGGGTTATACATCAATGAACACAATGTGGACCTGATTATCCAGGCCCTCACCAGCCTCACCGAGTACTGCCAGGGACCATGCCACGAAAATCAGGTAAGCATAAGTGTGGGGAACCCCAAGTAAACCTTGAAAAGGTGTTACACTGTAGTAAAACCAGGTAAACACAGGTGTAGGGAAGTCCAGATTTTACCTGTGACAATTAAGTAAAACCAGGTAAACCCTGGAGTAGGAAAGCCAGGTTTATCTGGTAAAGGTGTCAAAACCAGGATCCAGTCAGTACAAGCCTAGTATAATGCAGTAATTGTAGTTGCATATGATTTGGATAACACCTTCATGCACTTTCACATTTGATAATATTGAGTAATGATTTGAATCAACTTATGGTAGTTACAAATTAATGTAGTTATATTGAAATCTTGACCAATAAGATACAAACATTAATGATAGTGAAATTTTTTGTCTCAAAGTTGATACTGACTTTTCCAGAATGCCATAGCCATGCATGAAAGCAATGGGATTGACATCATTATCGCCCTGTTACTGAATGAGATCAATCCTCTGGGAAAGAACAAGCTAGCTTTGGTGCTGGAACTTAAGGTAACACCTGCTAGAACTAAGTTATAAAGGTAATATAAAGGTAGACTGAAGTCTAAGTATTCAGATTACTGTAAACCAGCTTTTATTCGCGACGACTATATTTCGCAATTTACTTTCGATAAACTGGTTTGCGATGACTAATGTTCGTGACCAAGCCTTCTCCAGACCAGTCTTGTTTTAACAACCATACGACAACGAATGCTTTGTGGCAAGAAATATTTGCGACAACAATGTCCTCACGAACCTCGCAAAAATTTCTGGAATGCGAATAATAGTTGGTTAACAGTATTTTAAGGATCGTGTGATTCAAGGGTGTTCATACCAAGTTCAGCACCATGGTCCACCAGCTGATTTACTACATGTACATAATTTATGTAGAACGTGTTTTACAGTTTATCATTTTAGAACGAAATTGTTTGAAAATTTTATGCTAGAAAATTGTGTATAATTTTATAATTTATAAATGTAAATGTTTGATCATAAGAGATAATATGATATTATTGTTACAGTAACAGTGTTTATAAATAGTAGTATTTCATATTTAAGCAAATTTTCTTCAAATTACATGTATAAATGAAACTGCATTGTTGATATTGTATTTTAGAACAATGCCTCTAAATGTCTCCTTGCTATCATGGAGAGTCGACATGACAGTGAGAATGCTGAGCGGATTCTGTACAACATGAACCCCAAACAGCTGGTAAATACCACATACTGTAGAAACCACTATACTGATTAGTATCACTGATTGATTTATTTGTATATACATTGTTATGCCATGTATCTGGTTGTCTTCAAGCAATGATTTTGTTTCTTTGAATATTGGCGTAAAAAAACGAATACATGATACAAACATATTTTTGAGTAATTTCAAGAAAAAAATGAATCATTGATGAAAAGTCAATGTTTTCAAATTTTTAGAGTACATTCATATAACTCTTTGTTTACTTGCCCACTATTCCATGTGCACCTCATGAAATGAATAAATGTATATTTCAGTGTAGCTATTCATACACTGATAGCACATTACTAGCTATTATCAGATATTAAGTGATTATTTATTCTGACAGATAAAGTTTTTAGGGAAGGTCTATAAAATGGCTAAGGAGGATGGACAATTGGTCTCCAAGGTTCTACAATTATTTAAGTTTCCATGTGTGTATACATGGACATAACTCATAATGTACTGTGTCGGCTCTAATGCTTAGCCTGGCAAATAAAACTAATGCAATCGATGTCAAGTAAATGTACACTGTATATGCTTATGTATTATATATACATTGATTTTGTGCAAATTAAGGCAATGTGAAGCATTTATTTACTAAAAGTAGAAAACTTAACAGTATTCATGTCAACAATCTTCTATTTTATACATGCATTTAATATTTAATACATGAAATTCGATGATATTCCCCATTTTTTATAACTCTATAGTCTGGAATAAGACATACATGTACATCATTAATTCTAGTTATTTGCATACTTTTGATATCCTGTGAAAATAGCTCTCATTGCTATGTTGAAAGATTTATAATCATGAAAAACCTAACACATTCTATAAGCTAACAAGAAAATTTCTTTCTATATATGGTAGGGAGATAACTATGAACATTATACAGACTGTTATAAAGAGATTGTTCCTATTCTGGCAGGTGTCGTCTCTAGGGACGATCTTTAAACTGGCTACACAGGACGGATCAGTAGTCTCAAAGGTTCTACAAACAGTCACCCTGTAGCTCAATCTCTGCATTCTTACAGCTGTGGCATGGTTGTGTAGCAGGCTCATCTCTACATATGATTTCATTGGAAATGCATTCATGTTGTTTTTTTCCTTTTCTTTATTATTTTTGATCTGGTTTTTGTTTCTTTTTGTTACTGCTTTTCTTTTTTCATTCACTGTAGAGAGAGGTTTGGTGTTAGTAGTGATCTGAGTAAAACTAATGATGATCTAGTCGTTGGGTGTATAAACTGTTAGCCGCACAATTGTGAACGTGAGTCGAGACAAGAATGTACTCGTCCCTTCAGTATTAGTCATACCTTTTTTTTCTGATTTTTGTTTCACTTCTATTTCATTTTTATATTGAATTCCTATTTTCACTTTGTGAGCAGTTCATCTGTAACATGTTCATGCTGTACTATGGTTTCATACAAAATACAATGCATTAATTCTGTACGATATATAGATACATGTACTATTTGGTATGACATACAGTCAACAGATATAACCAGATATGAGTTTTAGTGTACATTGTATTATTATTTATATATTGGATAATGCTTCTTGCAATATGTATAACAAACATATATGTTCTTATTGTGCTTGAATACTGATCACATAAAATTCACTTTACAGTTTAAATATTCATTTTGTATTGCATCCTTTGATTTTTTTATTCAACAAGTAGAAACTAATCATCTGAATATTGTGAACATACTAACACATCACAAGATCACAGGCCTCTGTTACACAGATGATTTACTGTTGTCTAGGTTGACATTGCTAAGAATGCCTTCCACCAGGAAGCTTCCATTGATGATGAAGATGAAGAGGAAGGCAAAGATGCCTCACCCAAAGATGTGGGGCACAACATTTACATCCTGGCAACACAGGTAAGTTATTTGTCAGACACAGCATTTACACCCTAGCTACACAGGTAAGGTCTTTGTAAGGCACAACATGTACATCCTGGCAACACAGGTTAGATATTTGTCAGACACAGCATTTAAGTCCTGGCTACACAAGTAAGATACACCAGGTAACCAGGTTTCAATAGTGGACAATATAATTCTACAGCCATCACTTTATATCCTGATTAAACAATGTTAAAATTATAAACAACTGATGACCTCAAGGTTCTTCTGAAATTCATGAATACTTTTTGTACAAGAATAAGTCATTTAAATTTATATTCATTAAAGCATTGCTGTAAAAGGTGTTTTAAATTCTGCCACTTGACCTCCCTTTCTTTACACACAGTTGTCCTTACACAACGAGAGGCTGGCCCAGCTATTGAAGCCCAGTGGAGATTTGTGGGGAGATCAGGCTCTGGAGTTCTATGAAAAACACACAGCTCAGATAGAGGTTCAAACTTTGTTTTTATTAATGACTGATATTTAATATTCTTTATCTAAAATATCACACTATTTTGACCACTGTTTAACAAAATCTTTGGAAAGTAATACATGTGATTAATTAAAAGATTCAACCTATACATATCACATGGATAGCAATTCTTTACCTTAAATTGTCATTAAGACCAGCTTCAATAATTGTTAAATTCAGTTTTGTTAAAAATGAATACAATATTTAAATGCAATATTTATACAGCTCTGATAAATTTTTGCTAAATCCTTATCATGTTATTCAATACATAATATCTTTAACATTTTTCTTATGTACTTTATTAATGCATGTGGATTTGTAGATTATCTTACTTCAATAAACAGGCATGTGAAAAACTCTTATAAATAGCCATATTGATTTATTGGAATGATTTGGTTCACCTATGAAGTTTTAAAACATTTGGTCTGTTCTTTAATCAGATTGTGCGACAGGATCGGACAATGGAGCGCATTGTGTTCCCAATCCCAGACATCTGCGAGTACCTGACAGAGGAGACCAAGACTCGCATCTACTACACGACCGAGCGTGACGAGCAGGGCTCGAAGGTTGCAGACTTCTTCGAGAAGGTCGAGGACATGTTTGCTGAGATGAGGTGGCAGAAAAAACTCAGGGGTGAGTCAACCTAGTCATTGTAATTATTGTAATAAAAGTTGTTTACATCCAATACTTGATAAGGAGTGTTTTCTGAGTTATTTCTTGTATTGAAATATGAAACAGTTGATTTTTTTTTGTGCACATTAAACTTGGGTTATACATGTGTATTTCTAATAAGGATTGTGTTCTGGTCTCAAAGTTAAATTGCTGACTTTTAACTGAATACAGTCATACAAATACCAGTCTATAGCAGCAAGAGCTTGATAACATTGATAAAAAATGTCAGAAAACCTTACTGAAATGTCTCCAGAAATTAAATTGAAAAAATAAACCTAAAGAAATTTGTAGTAGTGTTATAGACTGTTGACCTTTTGTTGTGTTTGTATTTATATTTTTGTTTGTTTTGTCAGCCAACCCGTACCTGTCCTGGTTCAGCAGTCATATGTCCCTCTGGAGCAGCATTACCTTTCAATTTGCTGTGCTGCTCAACTTCCTAGTGGCATTCTTCTACCCATTTAATGAGGTCAAAAAAGGTAAATGTTTCACTTTAAAAAACAAAAACAAAAAACATTGAAGGTTTTTGGTAATTATAAACACACATGATAGTTAAGAAAACAGAATTGTATAATGTTTTGTAGTCTGGTATGACATAAATGCATACCTTTTATTAGGACTTTTTTTTTTGGTGAATAATAGTTCATACATTATGTGCTTACACTTGTTTTCTGATGACATTGAGTGTTTGCTGTTACAGAGCTGGATCCTAAGCTGTCTGGCCTGATCTGGACGGCCATGTTTGGTTCCTTGGCCTTGGTCACCATGGTTGGAGTCAATCCCTTTGCCATACGCACCTTTTTTATATCCACCATTTTCCGGTTTATTTTTTCAGTTGGACTTGAGTACACACTGTGGTTATTAGGTGCATTTAATGTAAGTACTAAAGATATTGTTCCTATTTCTAAAGCTGAGTGTTAAACATTGAAAGGGATTTTTTTTTTCATCCAAATTTAAATAAATTCAGGATAGTTGCAAGTATCCTTAACTGCTACATAATGCAACACAATGATAAAACAGGTCTTTTTTTTTGTGCAGGTGATAAATAAAGGTATATATTTGATAAGTATGATGGGGAACCAGGGCACGTTCACCAAGCAGCCGCGGCAGGTGCTGACCGACTTTAGGTTCATGTACCACATCATCTACTTGGTGGTGTGTATCCTGGGCCTTTGTGTGCACGAGTTCTTCTACAGCATACTGGTGAGTTACCACTACTGATCTGAGGTCTGCACAGCAGAGTGAATGATTGCTAAAATTTTTGTAATAAATTAGATGAGAAAATTTTGTGAGTGCTCAAAAGTGCTGGCTCTGCTCAGCAGGCCTTTATTTGGGGTATATACATGACTGTGTATATTGTTATCCAGTAGCAGGTTACAGAATGACGGTGTGACATAACTGAGCTACTTTTACAAGAGAGCATGTATTACTTTGCATTAAAAGAATAACAAGCTTCATTTACTTAACATGTAATTGATTGAGATATTTGTACATTTTATAGTGAGATTTTAGACTTAGAAAATATGATTTTAAAAAATTTGTTACTTTTTAACAAAAAAAATCCGAAACAATTTTGCTGATCTTATTGGCTCTAAATCATGGTCAAGCTTTATGATTTTATGTGTATGATGCTTGTCAAACTCTGCATTAGTGGTTTGTAGAACTTAGATATTTGGTCTGTTTAGAAATTTGGTGAAGTCTGTTTAGACATTTGGTCTGTTGAAAATTTGGTCTGTTTAAAAGAACTTGGACATTTGTCTGTCTAGAACTTAGACATTTGGTCTGTTTAGAACATATCATTGTATTGGGGACTGTGTTGTATTTGGGACTATGTTGTAGCTCCTGGATGTGATCAACAGAGAGGAGACACTGTGGAACGTGATCAAGTCGGTCACCAAGAACGGTCGCTCCATCATCCTGACGGCCGTGCTGGCGGTCATCATCATCTATCTCTTCTCCATCATAGGATATATCTGCTTCCAGGATGATTTCCTGATGGAAGTGGAGCCGGTTCCAAAGCTTATTGCAGAAGGTAGGAAATGTCTGCTTACTTGTTCTGTCAGTAAGAATGGGAGTGAAGGCATTTTTTGTCAGATTGTGTTGGTTGTTTGGCCAGTTACTGAAAGTTCTGCTCCTAAAAGTCTCTTGTATTTAGCAGTGTCATGCTGCTTTCTTACACCTGAAATATTAAATTGGGGTTTTTTTGGACAAAAATTTCAAATTTTAGTGTGAAATTGATCAATATAGAAACATTTCACAATAGAAGACAGTTCTCGATAATCTCAAGATAAATTTTGTTGCCTATTTAATTGACATTTATTTATGGACTTTTCTATTTTACAGCAGTTAATGAAACAGCCAATGGCTACTGTGACAAAGAAAACTGCACTGGAGTAGATTATTCAGCGTCTGCGGGACAGGAAGTAGCCGGTATGTCTCTCTACGACAATGGCATCTAATTTAACAACTTAAGTCATTAGGAGAGTGGACTGAAATTGTTTATTCCTGTCTTTAACCTTGTTTTCATTAATCAGACTGTTCTCTGATGTTTGATATTATTTCATTGATAAGAAGTGGATTATTATAGTAGTTTTCATCATGCATTACAATAGTTTGTACCATTTTGTTTCACAAACCTTTCCTCAGTCATACATAGAAGTGTTTTCCTGGATAAATTGATTCTTTTTGTAGAGGATGACTCCAGAGAGGATGGCAAGCAGAGAGTATGTGATTCCCTAATCATGTGTATCCTGACCTCATTAAACCACGGGCTGAGGAATGGCGGGGGGATCGGTGATCTACTCAGAAAGCCAGACAGCAAGGTCAGTACTTCAGGTGTCCAGTGTATTAACGTCCAAGTCTTTTTGTACAACTAAATTAGGAGTAAACTCCTAAACAAAATTAGCATTGAAGTAGTGGAATGCAGTTGTAATTATTGCTCTGACTAGTAGAACTAGAAATAGAAAGATGTTTTGCTGGTCAGATGGGCTTTATACTGATAGGAATTTTATCAGTCCCACTGACCAAAAAATTTAGAAAAGACTAAAATATAATATGTTTAAAGAGCAAATGCTCTCAACAAAGCAATAGCTCCAATAAAAAAATATGGTTCATCAATTATTTACATTTATCAGTTCTAAATTAAAAGATTCGGGATCACCTTTAAATGTCCTTTGAATGTGTAGATGACATTGTTTCCGAATCTTTGCAGGAGAACCTTTTTGTTGCCCGTGTCGTCTACGATCTTCTGTTCTTCTTTATTGTCATCATCATCGTTCTAAATCTCATCTTTGGTGTCATCATCGACACATTCGCGGATCTCAGGAGTGAAAAGCAGCAAAAAGATGAAATTCTTAAAAATACTTGCTTTGTTTGTGGTAAGAAAGCTGAAACCCATGTTCATGTAGTTGTCAGCATGATTGATGAAAAAAATTAAAATTGCTGAAATTTTATACATTATGATACAGTGATCATTAAAGTTTGGAGAATAAAATATTCATTTGATTATAAGTTTGAATTTTCCCTGTATATCTTTCTGTTGTTTTACTCTAGGATTGAACCGCAGCAATTTTGACAACAAGTCTGTGTCCTTTGATGAGCATAAGTCTAATGAACACAACATGTGGCATTATCTGAACTTCATTGTCCTTGTGAAGGTTAAGGACCACACCGAGTTCACTGGACCAGAAAGCTATGTGTACACAATGGTCAAGGTATGTCTATTGCATCCTGATTACCATATATACTTTTAATTTTGATTGTTTGTTTGTTGGAATTGCAGCCTGGGAGTTTTCAGACCAAGGAAGGAGGGAGAAATTTTTTTTATTTTTTTTTTAAATTGGAGGTTCAACTATTCTTTTATGTCCATATTTCGATAGTCTTAATCTATGGGTACTCTTTGCAAATTTAATGAGCAATGCTTTTGAAATATAAAAAGTTTATCATGAACATCAATCAAATATCAGTCTTTGCTCTTTTTAACATAGCTGATTAACCTTTATACATTCATTACTTTTAAAATATAAATCCATCGAGTGCAGCCATTACCAGGTTTTAAATTTGACGCTTCAACTAAATTGTCTTATCAGTTAATCTTCTCAACAAACAAAGAAACAAAAAATGAACCAATGAAAAAAAAAGTTCATTATTTTTTTTGCCAATAAAATTTTTTCATTTGGGGGTATTTCAATGAGGCATGTGGCAATTCCAAAGAAAGAAAAATTTTATTTAGGCCCTTTCTGGCAGTGGTTGATGAAGATGAGAATATTTGATTTCTCATTAAAAGACTGACCAATGCGTTTAAAGTAAAGTCAAATATAAACCTTTAATCATCGTATGGCAGATTACATAGACTAAATATGTCTTTAATATTTTTCATTGATACAGTCAATACGCAGAGCTTTTAGATTTCAAACAGCTAGATTAAATTTAAAACATTATATTACACATTCAAGTTACAAATTGTTTACTTGATCCTTGGTTAGGAGGTATGCCTTTTGTGCACAATATTAGAGGAAAAATGACTGTATTTTCGCTTTGTCAGGATAAGAACTTGGACTGGTTCCCCAGAATGAGAGCCATGTCGCTGACCAATGAGGACGGGGACGGGGAGCAGAGCGACTATCGGAACCTCCAGGCTCAGCTCGACACCACCAACAAGCTGGTTAAGAACCTGTCCAAACAGCTCACTGAGCTCAAAGAACAGGTCAGATTTCTCTCAGATGCTACAAAACTGCAACCCTTGCCCTTTTCAATATTGATTTTTGCACATGATCTATTGCCAAAAATTTAAATGTATACAACAATGCGAAAATATACTGTATACACTTGTAAAAAATATGTAACAATTTTTTTCTTTCTTTCCCTCTAAAAGATGACAGAACAAATCAAACAGAAGAAGAGATCTAAGTTCCTTACTTCTGCTACAATGAACATGTAGTCCCGGGAAGAGGAGTGGTTCATATCTAACTTTTACTCCAGCATATCAAGATATTGCCAAAATCAGTGACATAGCACTGGACACAGTGTATCTATTCAACTGAATGCTCGTGTCCAGTCCAACCTAGAGTTGCCTCCCTTAAATTCATTCCAATTTGCTTTTTAGCAGCTCTGTTTCAAGTCAAGGCTTTACTAGCATTCCCTGTTGACATGAGGTCTTTTCTTATGAACAAATTATGTTGTAGTGTAGGATGTCTGTACCCTTATTTCCATCCGTTCTCCTTTGTTAATGTGTTACTTTTCAAATGTATATGCAATATTGTATCATGTGTACATTGAACGAATTTAATGATCTTGATTATTTATTTTTTTTCTTGAAGAAATATTTGTTTAGTAAGTTAAATGATTTTAAATGGACTGCAATTTCTTATTTATGTATTTATAATTGCACATACCTGTAATATTGTAAGTACTAAGAAATATATTGAACATAGAAATACATGTGTATTGGTCATTTATATATCTTGTTTTTTGTTTATGAAAATCCCAGTCTTAACTTCTGATATTAAAATAAATGGCAGAGGACAATTGAAATAAGTGCAAAATTTTAAATACAGTATTAAATCTCAAAATAGGGCAAAATAAATAAAAAACAGTAAACGTAAACTTATAAAAGTAAAATGAACATGTGTAACGTTGAAGCTGCTGTTTGAAGTAAGATAATTGAGTATCTCTATTCTACATTATAAAATAACTGTAACCTGAACACTTACATGTATGACTACCGGTATCTTCCGTGTGTTACAGTGGCTATTGTTGGTGCTTCTGTTTTCTGGCCCTGGTGTCTTAAAACTTAGTTGTGCTCTTTTTTAGCTCACCTGAGCCAAAGGCTCTAGTGAGCTTTTCTGATCACAATTTGTCTGTCGTCGTCGTCATCGTCGTCGTTGTAAACTTTTCACACTTTTATCTTCTTCTCAAGAACCACTGGGCAGATTTCAACCAAAGAATCTGGGCGCTCAAGATAATGATTTTGCAGGAACCATCGACGCGAACCAATTGGGGTTTAAATGTCTATATCCTCGAAATGCTATGTACAAGTTTGAACAGAAATTGATTACTCAAACTATATTGTGTTGAGAATTTAAGTACAAGTCTATTCTGGCTATTGAATAAAACTCACAAGCTTTCTGAAAAGGGAAATGAGGGGTAAACCGATAAAACTTTATATTGGAAATTTTAATACACATGCATATATATTTTAATTGAATTATACTGTATATCATAATAAACTAGTAATAAGAACAGAAAATAGTGTTCATACGGCAGAAATCAATAACGGCTAATTAAAATATACCGGTATTCTAGTGTAATTCAACATAATGTTATACCAACATACATTTGAAAAGGAAAGGAAAAAAAATTAATTTGAGTCTCGAGCAGGATTTGAACCCAAAACACTGCGAGAATGTCTTCAAAATCCAGAACGAAACCAGTGAGCCATGCGAGACTTTGAAATTGGGGTATAAAGTAGTGTTGGAGACAATATTGTCATATCTCTGGACTTTGTTTTATTATCCTCCAAAAATATTTTGAAAAAGTATATAATTATTCATATCTGGGTCATCTCTCCATCTTTTTCTAAAAAGCGACGTTTTTAATGTTGAAATATGTCATCTTTACAAGTTTCAAATTTGTGGAGAGAAGACCCAGAGACATCAGAATCATTTAAAAACAGCTGTAAATAAGTACGATTTTGCATTAATTCCGCCATGTTGCTATATTTAGCCCCATATTATGACAAAACCTTTTGTATTTCAAACATTTTTCTACCCATTCTACGTCCAACAGAAACCAAATAACGATAATAATTCGAAAAATGTGCAAAATTAATCAATGAAATTTTCACTCTTCTTGTGAAAAAGCGACGTCATCTGACGGCACGGAACAGCGCGCCATCATAAAATTGTACAAACTGAGGTAAAACACCGATAGAAACAAAACAAACGATTAAGGAAACATGAAAACCATCGAAAAAGTTTACTTATCCACAAGTTATACAGTCGATATTTTTATGGAGTATGCTATTGTACCCTCTGACCAAACGGTGAATGCGGCATACTACTCTCAAGTAAACTCAGGACTACGACGTTATAGAAATGTCGTTATAAGCCAACGTCAGACTGGGCCGTGCGGCCTATATAGACAATGTATATATAATGATAACTCCAATGCAAAAATGTACATTGCTCTGATTTTTATGCATATACTCTATATTGAAATATTATAATGCTTTCGTGATAATGGCGCCGTTATTTGGAATAAGATTACATGTGTCCTCGAACTTTTTGGACAACCCTCGTACATTATAGTATGATTAAAAGGGATAGAAAATTCCCATTGTTATTCAATCGGTCTTTTTGAAAGTGAAAAAAGAATCATATCGAGTCCGTAGATCATCAGTTAATTACCTACATATTCTATATAATCTTATTGATTTTGTCCGTCTTTGTTTTATCATTGATTTAAAAATTTGACAATTTAACATGACATATTTTTAAGTAACATATTTCCATATTAAATCTCTGTTTTCATTGCAACTTATTCACGCGTGAACTTTTTTACCTCAATATTTTATCATAATATGCATGCATTTTATGGAAAGGAGAGGACTATGCGTGCCGTTGGAATGGATTTTTTTTTTCTTTACAAAGAATGGATAATAAAACGGTCCAGTTTTCACGAGAAATATAGATTACTGTTGAAGAAGAATATCACAGCGTAAAATACAATTAGACCATCGCTAATTCTCGTTTGTTTTGACTTAATAATTTTTCTGATTTTGCGTAAGTTACTGTCAATCGATCATGTAACGAACACTCATCGATAAAGGGATTCTTTGTACGAAGAGCAGACAGAATTGTGCATTCATGTAATCATGATGGTATTTATAATTACATACAGAATTAATTTTAGGTAGTACACAGAATTGCATATACATGTATAATAGGTTGAATCCTAACGAGACGGAACTGATGAAGCAAGGCAAACACTGCTTTACCATGGCGTTTCATTACTATCATGTAGTTATGTTAAACGTCACATCTGTATTATAAACACGCCTAATTATCTTCGAAAATTCCATTCTTTCATTTTTCGATAGATTTTAAGAATATGTGCGTAATTTACTGCCATTGGCTTTTGAACGTCGAAGTTCGACGTGCGTTAACAATTGAACATTTTCAAGGTCAGTCGCGACCTTCCATTTTCTAAAAAAAAAAATAATTCAAATCTTTGCAATGTGAGAATTTCAAAAAGTCTATATTCTAACAGTTGAAATTGACACCCCCGAAAAAACCATTGCTTCGCTTCGCTTCGCGTCGGTTGACAATGGTTTTCGAGGGAAGTTAATTTCAACTGTTACCCACGAAACAGGCACTACTGAATGTCCTAATTAAAAAAAAAACTTTCCTGCTTTTATTTTTTTTATATTTATTCGTGTTATTTCAAACGCATAACTAACATCTCTCGGAATGACGTGAATTTTACGGCGAACCATAGGCGTACAATTACGCGCATAAAACTATCCCGGAGTATCCTAATCTAATTCGTGTGACTCTTCACCACCGTGTAATCTTTCTAGATCAATCGGTTTTGTATAATCAAAATTACAAATGGTCGTACAGCTATGGTCTTCATTTATACAGAAAATTGCACTTTTCAGAACTTCAAACAATTAACTTCGATAGTGTGCGAAAATTGAACAACTCTATAGGAGCAATATTTATTGTTTGACAATAAGGAAATATGTGATGACTTGACACAACTGTAGACCAGAAATCACTAATCGCAATAAATCCTCTTGTAGTGGACAAAGTGGACTTAGACAAAACTTATTAATCCAGTTTTCTTAGATATGTGTTCAATACTATTTGGACATAATAACATTTTGGGTGATGTAAAATTTTAGATGTAGGGCTTCAAACGTAAAATTCTTAAAAAATTGGCTTTAAAAAATCAGACATTATTTTTTATATATTTGCATGATTTATGCTAAACGTCTAAATATATTACACTCTCAAGATTTGATTTTGTACATGCCATACAGAACCTATATAATATGTTACAAACCTATCAAATGTTAAAATGTGCGTAACGAATAAAGTATCATTAAAAGAAAAGTATATTGAAAATTCACAAAATTGCTTGTTTCTATCATTTTCGCCTAAAAAGACCTTCCGCACAAAAATATAGTTCCCCTAGAACTTGTTTGGGTTTTTTTTTAAATTCAAATGGGTTTTCTTAATAAATGTTCTGTAATTATGAAGTAAAAATATTTTTTGTGAATATTAGATAATTAAATCATATTCATTTTAAATATATTGATCATGTGCGCAATGAAATCAAAACGTGAGGAGTGAGTTACCTTAAAGAATTTATTTTTAATGGTTAGCCAAAATGTCATATATTGAGTTACGAGCACGATAATGCAAAGAGAAAGATAAAATTAACTCAGTTTCAAGTGTTTTTTACATCTGGCCTTTTAATACAACAACCAATATGTTAATTTCATGGCACAAGCCATGTGTACCTAACAAAGAGATTTGAGCATTGTTAGAAGCTGAACAACTGCCATTCAAATTTTGTTAGACCATAAAAAAACATAGTTAAACCTTTGATTATTTAAAATAAAAAGAGTATAACTTAATTGGTTCTAGCTCAAAATATGACTTTATCCCTTTTGAATGGCATGTTGAAAAGATGGAGATAACATATTTTAAATAGACGTTTTCAAAAAAGGCATCAATTGTAAGTCAAATAATAGTACTATGGTTTGCCAAACTGTACTTGAATGAAGTATTTTGTTGAAACATATCATGGGTGTGCAATAAAATGGGATAACAAGAGAGACATGGCAAAGACAAAATGAATATTAGATGCAAGAATTAATAAGGACACCGCTCAGCGCAGCGTACCATCACATCATAAAATACTGTGGAGGGAAATGCATTATTTAGGATTTAATTCAATTCTCTTCTTAATTTTGAGTACTTTCACTCGTAGCATTTCGGAAAATATAAATACCCGAAATTCGGCTGCATGTTTCGATGAAAATGGGTTGAATTTATTCTTCTGACTGTTTCAATTTGTAACTTTGGACATTCTTCTTACTCTTCATCAATATAAAACGTTTGTTTATTACCTTTACAAGATCCAAATAAAAATAAATTTCCAAGTTGTTTATGGTAAAGTACATAAAGTTCTGGTTAAAATTGTTGTTATTTTAATGATATTTTAATACACATTCAGCCAATTCACTTGAAAATCAATAGTGCACGAAGCTTGATAAACATTCGTGCGAGGCCTTTCTTTGAATATTGCTCATAAGCTGAAGGAAACTGGTTTTGGTACATGACCAACTTGTTACATGAATCATAATTTCTGGAACACAAATATAATATTTATTCTAGTAAACAAGAAATTTAGAAATGAGAGTTTTAAATATCATTAATTAATTTTATTAAAGCGTTATATTAACACTTCACTTTGAATGAAAATGATGTTATATAATTCTAATAAAACTAGTTTGAATCACTCAGGTTCATTAATTTTTTTTTAAAGTATTTATTTTTTGGGGAAAAAATATTTATTCTATAAGGTTACGTTCGTATTCACCAGTTAAAAAGAACATAAGGCCTTTATTTTTATGATATAAAACATTTATGTATGAACTGGTTTGATTGCATATGGCAACAGACTTGGGTTTTTTCTACAACAAAGACATTAAAATACTTTCCTCTTCACACCTTACAGCCGCTATGAATCATTTCATTCAAGTGCCGTGTGATACATTCAAAATTGTTTGTTTACCTGGACAGCAGACGTTCACTGAGGAAAGAAATACTTCTTATTATCAATCTTAAACAAATATTACTCTGATAATATTTTGTTAAAAGTAGAGTTATATAGTTACTCTTTTATGACCAGTCTTGTTTTTTTAAAGCGGTTGTACGGTGTGTTCTTGTTGCATCATTAACAACCTACAGCAAAAAAGCGGGGAAAAAATCGATTAAATAATTCAGTGAAGCCTAAAAGGAAAGGATGTTGCACTTAAAGCAGCGAAACTAAGATATTAATGACATCAGTGCAAATGCATCAAATAAAAGTACACAACCGTGACGTGTACTGTATAAATGTAATCAAATGATAAAAATCATGAAATACAATGTCGGCCGGTTATCGATGCAATTTAATAATACGACATGTCAACTATGCAGCTTCTAGGTTTCCTGAATAAACTTGCGATCTTGATGCTAATTTCTTGTTTTATGTCATCAATTTACTGATGATCAAACGGAGATACGACGCCTATCTTTTCAATGTTTATTCCCCAAACGACTGCTCGCCAAAACAAAGACCTAATTATTTAAGGCAATTATGAGGTCCTCCAAAGGGGCACAGGTAAAATTTATCTGGGTTTACCCTGATTTCTTCAATCAGTGAAAATATTATAAATTTAGTGGAAGTGAACATATATTTCTATAAATTTATTTGTAAGCCCTTATTTAAAGCACAATTAATTACAAAAATAAGTTTTTTGGTCATTTTCAAAAATTTAAAAAGCATCGTTTAACAACATTTTGATTTAATATTTTCATTACCTTAACAGATAGCATTTAAAATTGAACATGCTCTAGTCCAATTTATAGCCTAAAGGGGCATGGTCACGATTTTGGTCAAAAATTATTTTTTTGATTTTAATGTTTAAAGTGCTTCAGCAAGGCATTTTTAATAGGCAACCAATATTTGAGTGTCATTTAATGAGTTATAAGCCAGTTACAGAGCTTACAATTCTTCGCTATGTAAACAAAGCTTTTGTTTGCATTTTGAAAGTTTAAGTGAAAATTCCAGTTTTAGACATAAAATGAAAGTGTTAATCGTTAGGAACTGTTTATTTACGCTTAAAATGAATAAAAAGATAGACAAATCAGCTTAATTTTTTTTACTGGTATATTGAACCAATAAAAACAAAAACAGGGCACGAGCCTTGTTTACATGACGAAGAATTTTGAGCCCTGTATCTTGCTTAAATCTCATCGACTGGCACCAAAATTTCATTTGAACATTAGAAATGCATAACTAAAGCATTGAAAATACTCATAACAGAAAATTGAAATTTGACCAAAATCGTGACCATGCCCCTTTAAAATATTTTTTTACCTCCTTTTCAAAATTTTATCAAATTAAATATAACTATCAAGATTACATTTCCCAAGATTTAGTATAAAATATCAAGAAATTGCTTCTTTTTCAATATGATTACCCTAAAGACATTACCTACGGAAAAAGATATATCAATTAGAGAGTCAAAAAATATCTTCAGTAGTTTTGACCTTATGTACTGTCGTGAAATACCCCCCCCCCCCAAAAAAAAAAAAAAAACAACAAAAAACTGAACTTTTATTGTTAACACATATCCCACTCAGAATGAAATTAAGATGCATAAATAAATAAATTTAAAAAAGCACAAATAGATCTTATGAATTAACGTTTAAAAAATCTTTTAGAGGGAAAACATTTCTGTCTCTTACATTTTTAAGATTTAAAGAAAATAAGACAATGTTTTTCTTATTTCAATTTTAATTTTCATTATCATAAAAAAAGATATAAAAAAATAACAAATGATATAACATTTTTATATCATTTTCCCCCTTAAGTTTATCATTTAGATCAATCTATGCTTTTTATATTAACTTAAAGACACTTTTGTACTATCCAGGTGAATATAAGTAAACTGTACCTGTCTGTGGCCCTTAGATCTCCTCATAATTGTCTAATTGCCTAATTAACGAGTAGCCGTTTGGGGAACACAAACCTTTTAAATCGAGTAAAGAATCAATGTCCATTTTGAAAATTAAGGACCAAATTTAAGTATATCAATAAGATTTTTCCAGCGAAGAATCTCTTACGCGTTGATAAATCATTAAACTATTATAATCGTAAATTCCATTCATACATTTACTTACACTGTAGAACACGGAGTGTCTTTCATATTAAAACCAAATTTTAACATGTAAAAATGGTTCATTATTAAACAAATACTAAAGTGCTTAATAAATAAACACATTGATATGTAAAACACTACAGTTAATATTCAAACAATTGAAATTTTCGCGTAATTATTTTACATTTAATAAAAACCCATTTGAAATTTGAGCACTCTATAAACGCATAGAATTTTTTTAGAATAAATGCTTCATATGTTTGAAGCTAAAACATGTTTCCGCTAGGCTCCAAAACGTTTAAAAAAATTTACCCAATGCAATAGACTATGTGTAAAGACTATTTCAAACATATTAACATGTTTACTTTCCAAAATGATAACGCGTTATGTCAGTAGTCGGTTGGTACAGAAATGGTTTCATCTTTGTTATATATTCACCAGAGTGACGAAATAAAAGCAAGAAAGAAAAACACAAAAAAATTCATTTGATTAGAATTAACATTAGTATTTGAAATATTTCTATGTTAAGCATTAGAAGACCGTTTCACAAAAGCTTCGTAAAAGGTAGAATTTAACTAGTTACGACCTGCTTGAGTTAAACGTGAGAAGTTGGCGAGGACAGTTTGTCATTGCACCTCATAGAGCAGTCATTTCGAGATGATAACTCTATGACTTAATTTTACGCTATCTCTGAGGTGAAGTAGATATTACATATGACAGTACGTACTTAACGTTGCTGTTGTGAAACTAAGTGAATTTTAACAAGGTATTACTGTTTATAAAAATCGCGTTGTGATTTCTGTAAAAGATCGACAAAAAAGTAACAAAGTATAATTTTTATATTTATTCGGTTTTAAGTTGTAAATTAAGAATCTAACATTTGGTTATTATGTTTCATTGGAAATTAAAAAAAAAACACCAAAAAAATAATGATAATAGAAACGACGGCCAGCATTGAATGTAAACAAAAACGATCTGTATCATACCAATTTCTACAAAAAAGGTGTGGTTGAATAATAGGCAAATACTAAATACACAGCAGACCAGTTGGGAAAAGTCACCGAGGAGTGGCAAATCAGTATTGTTTACATAAGCAAAATGAATACATCAAGAAATGAAGGCTGCTATACCTTGCGCTCTGAAAGACATATTTGATTGTAGAATACAACTTTTTGTAAAGGTTTACACCGTTCAAAATATTGTAATGTCAACTCAGGTGTTTAGGTCTTAGTTCATCAGAAAATGAAAAGAAAAAAAAAACAAAATAAAGAAATAAAGTTAAGAATTTGATACAAGTTCATTTGCACGCTTGTCCAGAAATAAAATACACTTCTTAGTTAATATAAGAAAGCAATTAAACTACTTTGTATCAAGTAAAATAATGAATCCAATAACTTTGGAAGTTTTACAAGCATAAACTGGGCTCGGTAGTTTTCGGCTTATAAACTATATAAACTGCTGAAACAATGGTATTCATTTCCTTAAATTTAATTATTTGTCTAATAAAGAACAGAACTTGAAACGAATATCATAAGCTCCACATGACAAAGAAATGGCTTAAGGATGACATTTACTCAGAGTGAAAAAAAATTCCACTGATGATAATGAAACCCCATCTATTGTATGTTATAGACCTTTGATTGTAGTTTTATTATTCACTTTCAAAAAAGTAGGTCAATGACCTACTTTTTGAGTAAATGGCCATTGAGTATTTTTTGAAAAATCAAGAACAATCCCATAAAATTTTACACTACAATTGAAATTTTCTTAATTGTAAATATATTTCAAATAATAAAACACTTTAAAAAATGTAATAAATATTATGAATGGCAGTGGCACTAAATAGGTACAAAACATTAAGATTTCAGCTACAATTTGAAAAAATATTCCAGTCCGAATTTCCTCTATCTGTTTTCAAATTCCTACCCATTTTTGATCTAAGTTTACAAAAAATTAAATAATGATAATACAAAAACATTTATAGCATTGAACTACTTATATTGACCTTATTCTGATGGCATAAAATTTATATGAGGTCAATGATCAAAATTTTGAGATATGGTGTCTTTTATCGTTTTTAAGCATTTTTTAATATTTTCGCAATTCGTGCCATACAAATATTTTAATGAATAAGTGAGGTAAAACCAGTGTCATTCATCACACTTTTATTTCTTGTATGTCTATAAAACAAACCGTTTCCTCTGCCATTTTGTCAACCACTTTAAGATTTGACAAGAGTGAATTTATCTTTGACCATTGTTGACTGTTTATCCAATTGGTCCTTACCAATCAAACCTTGATAAGTTTTATCTTTTGATCTAGAAACAAAGACCCCATGCGACAAAATGGCTGTTACACGGTTGCCTCGGGCACAGAAAGCGCACCCTCGTCAAGTCGTGTAACATCCTTTACAAGTGCCATATTCTTTTAAATAAAATAAATGCACAAATGCTCCGGTTTTCTAAAAATGGATTTTATAGAGGCATGCTATACTAGGACCGAAACCTCGACATTAACATTCATAAAGTGCAAGCGAGATTGCATCACATTTTTTTAAACTGTGATGAGTCGGGTTTTTTGGGTTCATTTAATTATCATTAAATTGTAAAATCGTGTTACATAATTCAGCAGAGGCTGCAAATGTTGCTTTGATCATTTGATCCAGAAAACGTGCTTGAAAATGCATGTTATCAAGATTGCTTTTGTGTCGTTCATAAAAGCTACCATGTGTTTATCACGTATCATGCATGTCTTAGCTCATTCATCTATGCAGATAGCGTCTGTTCTACCAAACAACTGTTTCAGCTGCAGTTATTATCTACTCTACGATTGTGCTGCACTTTCATTACATATGTAGCTTGCTCCCATTGTCTTGTGAATGCCTCATGTCCATGAATAATAACCTCCATTCTTTTCATTCCATGAAATCAATGTTGATCCTTGAATTTCTAATAAGTTTTGGAAGCAATTAAAAGTTCAAATCTCTTATTTATACTACTTATACTATTTTTCTGATTGTAAAGTCCTCACCCATTCAGAGGCACATATCTCGATGTTCATTTAAACCAGCTACGCCAAATACTTCAGGTGTACCTCCATCAAAAAAAATAATTCTCCAATCAATAGAATTGATCTATCTTAGAAAGTTTCAAAAATCCGTACCTTGATATCTGCACTGGTTAAGCAAATATAAACAATTGAAAGTGACATTTTCTCTCGTAGAATCTGAAAAGGGCGCTTATCAGTTGTGGAATGTGCTACATTGTATGTAACAAAGGTGTCCACCAGCATCATTAGATTAATTCTTTTCAATTTTAAAGAAGATTTTACAAATCATTAAGGAGGACTTAGTAGAGATATACAATTAACCTGTTGGACGCAAATAAAATTAAAGTAGCTAAAGTAGCATCCTGTCCCCACATATGTGTATTCATTAGGACTCACCACCTTCAATAACGTTATATGCCAAAAATGAAAATGTCTCATGTGTCGTAGACTCTCTATGGTCAAAGACATTTCCACTAATGCCTGCCTCATCAGATAAGATATATACATGTACACATGTATTTATCATTCACTCATCATTTAATGTATTTAGATCACATATTTCTTGAATTCGAAAAATAAAAGCATACTTAAATCTGTGTTTCTCTCTGTGTGTGAGTAGGTGGGGATGGCAGTCTGAACCCATTCCCCATAATTTACTTAGCTATTATTATGTAGTAATTATTAAAATGGAAATTAGACACCCCACATCCCCTGGGAAACAGACACATTTTTCAAGTTGGTTAAAAGGTTCATGTACATCAATATGTGCTCTCTCCCAGTCTCTCTCTCTCTCTCTCTCTCTCTCAGAAATGTGTGGTCCAATCACATTAAATAATGAGCGAGTGATTACTACATGTGTATAAATGTAATCTGATAAGGCAGACATTAGTGAGTTTTTTGCTTGATTGAAATATATTCAAATACATGTTCCTCTGAAAATGAGTTATGTAATACTCTCTGACCATAGAGAGTCTAAAATATTTTCTTTTTTGGACTGTAACATTAATGAGGGTGTTGATACCTACTGAATTGTTACACATGTGTTGGGACAGGATGCTGCTTTAATTCATTGTTAATTGCAGCCTACAGGTTTAATTTATATCTAAACTAAAATTATCTTCATGAATTGTAAAATATTTCTTTACATATCGAAAAAAAAAATTCTTTTAACACTTCAGTTTCACTTCATTTGTTACGTAGCACATTCCACAACTGATAAGCGACCTTTTCAGATTCCTGATCCCTGTATCTTGCTTATTATTTCTAATATCCGACACTCAAAGTTTAGTTGATCATTAGTTATGCATTGCTAAACCATTGTAAACAATAAAAAATAGAAAAAATCAAATTTGACCAAACTGGTGACCTTGCCCCTTTAATGCAACTATGTTTGTTTTCCTTCTCTGCCTTCTCATCACTCAAAAGAATGAATATTGAGTAATTTTAGATAAAATAAAGCTTTCCTATGATCAATCATAGAACAAACCCTTTTTAATAATTAAAATTTACTTCTATTACATGTATTTAATTTTTTTTTTTATTTAAACACAATTATAAACTTTTGCCTTTAATTTTTTTTTATCTAATTAAGGCAGAGACATAAATAAGAGAGATTGGAAACTGATCGAAATCTCGCGAAATCTTATGGTCCCTACTGTAAAGTATTCCCACTTTAAATCAGTATATCTTTTTAATAAACAATTATATCGAAATATAAACAGCTAAAACCTATTAATAAAACATTCAAAATATCATATTTTCAAGAATTTATGTCTTATAAACAATAATATTTATTAGAGACAGGAAGATTCTACCCGCCGTGCCTGGTGCCACCTTGCCACTAGCCGCACCTGTTGCACGCGCAGTGGGGCTATGCACAAAGCATATCTAATAGTCATCTCACACACAGACAAACACGATCCAGACCTTTAAATGCATATACATACCTTAAATAATAACACGTGTTTAGTTGAAATACATTTATTGTTAATTAAAGCACAGTTGTACAAAACACAACAGTTTTTAACCTTACAAAACAAAAATGGTAATAGAAGGCCACAATTTTGTGTGGGGGACTAGGGATATCAACAAGAGTACTAAGACAACTAGGGGCACTCAGGGAGCCGAGTGTAAACACAAGTGCCCAATCCGAACGGGCACCACGTCCTGGATCTATAAATGAGTGACTGCCCTTCTACCCTTCTCCCGTACCACCTGATTTATACCTAACTTACCAGACTGTGCGAGGTGGAGCCAGCCATAACAGGCTATGGATCAGTAATATTAACATCTCGGGTTATATATTTTATAAATACTTATGTAAAACATCCCGAACACGCCTCCCTGCCTTGTGGCAGGGTGAGGGAGACAACCAGGTTATGGGGCCACTTGATATCAACACTCACCAAAGCACCCCACATTCTTTGTCACAGCATATAGCCATCTAGCTACAGTATCGATCAGACCCAACCTAACAGAAAGTAAACCCCAACCTTGCTTTCTGGGTTTACTCTCGGTTTACTAGAGTGGACCCACAGTAAATCCAAAGTAAACCCAGAGTGGACACAGATAGTAATCCCGGTCAGACGTATGCCCCTAAAAGCAGACGCTAACTGTGTATTCGGAATATACACGGGGCAGGGATTACAGGCAGAGGGATGGTAAGATCACTGCGTACAGTTGACCTCAAAAGCAATTTCCAAGTAAACCCCGACCCAAATTTTCAAAAATAAACCCAGAGTAAACCCCAATTAAACCCAGAAAGTAAACCTGGGGTTTAGTTGGGGTTTACTCTGGTGTTAGGTTGGGTCTGATCGGTACTGTATGTTGCCCTAAAAGAATTATGTATATGTAGGTCAAATGTGAGTTAAAAAACATCAAACCCAGCCTAGCTGTTTAAAACATTATGAATTAAAGATATGATTGAAGTTTTTAAGAGATATTTTGACAAGTCTGTACCATCATGCCCGAAAAAGTTGTAGTTCAGCGATTTTAAGGGTTGGATCATGGTTGAAGTAACAGCAACTAACTTCAGAAGTAATTACTTTTTTTCGCTTGGATTTTTTTCGTTGTTTATATCTGTTCCTGCTAAAGCGAAGACACCATCCAAAATAATCTTGGCAACACAGATGAAAATTATTAGTAGAGAACGCAAAAGGAGCGCATTTTAGCCATTAAGGCTGCATCGTATAATTTGTGGATCATCAGTTTTTGTTGTCAATTTCAAGATGTCAGGTGAATTGATAGAACATTGGAGTTGAATACCAGCTTGCTGAATATTCCGAGCCTGCCTTTTTCAGTTCATCACAACACATTTCGTTACGGCTCAGCCGAGTGATAGTAGCAGGTAAGTTAGGGTTATTTATCACAGATCTTTGGGGTGCAGTATGATGACCAGTCTAAAAGTGGATTGAAGATCCCATAATTTAAATCTTAAAAGTTCCTAGCTACATAGACTTTTAAGTGGTTAGTATGTGTACATGTATTTTAAAGGACTATTATGTGGTAATGTAACTTTGAAGAAAAGATGCTGATCGCCATCTTTCGTCTTGATTTCAAACTCTAACAAACCTTATTTAGCCAACTCTGTTGACATTCCCATTCTACTCTGTAAAACTATAAGACCTGAAGTTACCGGGACCCCTCATGAAATGCAATGGTTTTTGTTATACAGCTCTGAACTGAGCTTGGAATGTATGCAAAGACAATCTTTTTCATTTCCTTTCATTTTTTTGTAAAAGACATGTGGCCGTTCTTTTGACACATGCGTCTATTTTTTTCTTTTTCTCCCTGAGGCCAACAGCTGCCTCCATATATTTGATTTATCATTAGAGCGAGAAGGTTCTAAGCCTCCGCAGCTAATGGGTTTTTTTTGCATTTAACTTCCATTTGCTGAATGCGTATTGGCTTTTTGGACAAAGCATATTTACTAGTCACCTCACAGACAGATGAACCTGATCCAGAGACTTTCAATAAACATACATGCCAAGATTGATTACAATGTCCTTATGCTAACTTAAAGTACATTTATTGTTACTGACGGCACAACTGAAGACAAATACAACGGTTTTTACCGTCACAAACAGAGATGATGTAGAAGACTGGACCTTGTGTGGGGGACTGGGGATACATTCAAGAGTACAAAGTCAGCTATGGGCACTTCGGAGGGTCGTGTTTAAGTGCCCGGTCCTAATGGTCACTACGTTTTGGACCGATTAATGTGTGACTGCCCTTCGCCTTGTCCCTCGTACCACCTGTGTTATACATTAATTACAATACTCAGGGAGCCGATGACCCCCTTTGCTTTTACGAAATGGGATGGAATCTGCCAAGAAGGCCATGCACGGTGTGCACCCATTAAGCCTTAACTAGAGACAACCAGGTTATGGGTCCACTTGATGAAAATACCCACCAAAGCACACCGCATTCCGTGTCACAGCAAAGAGACATCTAGCTATGTTGCCCAAAAGAATTATGTGCATGTAGGCCACAAGTGAATAAAAAACATCAAACCCAGCCTAGCTAATAAAAAAAATATGTGGATATAAGACTGTTTTTAAGAGATATTTTGACAAGTCTTTAACATCATGCCCGAAAAAGTTGTATTTCAGTGATTTTAAGGGTTGGATCATGGTTGCAGTAACAGCAACTAACTTCAGAAGTAATTACTTTTTTTTGTTTGGTTTTCTTTCGTTCTTTATCTCATTTCCTGCTAAAGCGAAGACTCCATCCAAAATAAGCTCGGCAACATTGATGAAAATATTAGTGTAGTACACAAAAGTAGCGCATTTTTGCGATTCAAGCTGCATAGTGTAATTTGTGGATCAACCGATTTTGTTGTCAAGATGCCAGGTGGATTGATAAACCATTGGAGGTGAATAGCAGCTGGCTGAACATCACAACACATTTTGTTACGGCTCAGCCGGGTGATTGTAGCAGGTAAGTTAAGGTTATTTACCTCAGGTCTTTGGGATGCAGGATGATAATCTATCCAAAAGAGGAATGAAGATCCAATAATGTTCCTAGCTACATAGACTTTGAAATGGTTAGTATGTGTACATGTATTTTAAGTGGGCTATTATGTGCCCATGTAACTTTTTAGAAAATATGCTGATCGCCATCTTTCGTCTTGATTTCAAACTCTGACAAACTTTATTTAGCCAACTCTGTTGACATTCCCATTCTACACTGTAAAACTATAAGACCTGAAGTTAGCAGGACCCCTCATAAAATGCAATGGTTTTTGTTATACAGCTTTGAACTGGTGCATGTATTGTTTAAGCAGGTTAGTCTTGAAATGTGCTGACAAAATGAGGTTTTGGAAGTTGTCTCTGAGGTACATATATGAATGATTATTAAACCTCAACAACGCTCGTAAATAGGCACCGTAATACGAATATATAAACCAATATATAATAAAAGGCATGACTAATTATCGATGATTTTAAATGGGCTGATAAAGAGTGTTGTATGTGGAGTTAAGTCTATAACAAATTATAAACCTATTTGGTCTGTCTTTTTAATGGTGATTTGGCAGAGAAAGTGTTGATCTTGATAGCATCTTGATGGCCTCATATTAAAGGGCCAGCGTTTCGCTGTCTCTTACCAAGCGTGAATGCTGGGGTGTTTCTAAAACGAGGAACGGAAAGCGGAACAGAAAATAATATAAAACTACAGCCGAGCTCGTTGCAAGCAACGAGGGGGTCTTCCGTTACAGCTTCAAGTCAAGAAAGAATTGTCAATCAATCTGTATAAAACCATCCCCCCTTTTCCTTACACGTGTCAGAGTCTGACAGATATTGATAGGAGGTCATTTACACACTACCTCTTGAAAATTAGTTCATGCCTGTTTTCTATGTATTAATGTAAACCCCAGATTGCAAAGTGGTGAAGAATTAGACCTTTCGTAAAACATGTAAAGGCTGTGATAAGTTGGGGATATGTTTAGACAAAAAAGTACTGAGAGCGACTTTAAAAAACTATTACGCACAGAGAGCTATTCCCTATAGGCAAAATGAAAGTGTGAAGCTTTTAACTCACATATTACGCAATATCCAAAAAATACTATATTATAATTAGATTGATAATATATTGAAGAACAACTTTTCTAGCGACATCATTATCTCAGCATGTGTCGTTTTTTAGTTATACAACAAAGACTTTCCAGGCGCCTAAATCCCTAATTTAAGGGTCCAGCCCCTTTTTACTGGTCTCAAAAGAAAACCCTTTAATTTATGCACAATTTTTGTTCTATATGCATTTAGAAAATATTTCAAACTAAAGAGTTAAATTAGCAATTTTTAAAACATAGATTTTGATTATATAATTCAAGTGGTACAATTGGAAAAAACTAAAATACATAAATCAGACGACGACAACATTCAAAGTGTAAATTTTAAAGATTTCTAACTTTGGATTATTTGCTACGGACCGTTTCGGAGCTTTTGTCCGGAAACGAATGCCCCTAAAATATTTTAAAAAGGGGAATAACTCAAACCCAGAAGTTACGATTTCTTATTTTTTGTGACTTAAAAACTGAACCTAATTTACAATACACCCTGAAAATTTGAATGAAATCGGATGACAAACAAAAAAGTTATCAAGGTTTTAAAAACGTCTAGAAGAAGAATAACAACTAGACACGATCTCGTTGCGAGCAACGAGGAGGTCTTCCGTCCGATTTTTAGAAGAAAATATGATATCATCGACTTTGATTTTCGACAACAAAACATGATATGGAAAAAGGAGTGAAGTACTATAATAATTGCTTTAATGTATCGCTTTTTATAAGTTCTGTTACATTGCTTTTTAAAATATTTGCATTTCTTCCAAATAAGATTGAAAAGATTAAACTTGTTTACACCTGGTCCCTTAAAACCCTAATTGGGTAACGTAAGAGCAAATCATTATATTGTTAGGATATATAAACGTATCTAGCTTTAATAACCTTTCACAAGATGGCTCTAATTAAAGGGATTTAATTAAAAAAAATTAGAGCCCTTTGATCCCCTAATTTAAGGGACCAGCCCCATTTTCTTGGAATCAAATGAAAGGTCATTTAATTCTTAACACATTTTTTCAACAAGTGTTTAAAAATTCGTTACCGTTCTGGAGATATATGAGAAAGAAGGTTTTAGGGGCCGATCCCTTATCCCCTTAAATGGGCCGTTTAACGAAATTCTGAAGGTTGCATATTGTTAAGAACATTATTTTGAACAACTTTTTTTTGTATTGCATTTCAAAATATTTTTCCTTTCTGAGATATGGGTGATTAAAATTGTGGACTTTTGGCCCCTAAAAACCCTTAATTACGTAACACATAATAAAAGCCTTACATTTCTTGGATACATAACTGTAAGATAAACATATTTGCTTCTATAACCTTTCACAAATTATCCCTCAGTAAAGATTAAAGACTTTAGAGTCCTTTGGTTCCCTGATTTAAGGGGCCAGCCCCTTTTTCTTGTTATCATACGAAAGGTCGTTTAATTCTAAACATATTTTGTTGAACAAGTGTTTAAAAATTCGTTACTGTTCTGGAGATATATGAGAAAGAAGGTTTTAGGGGCTGATCCCTTATCCCCTTATCGGGGCTGTTTGACGAAATTCTGAAGGTTGCATTTTGTTAAGAACATTATTTTGAACAACTTTTTTTGTATTGCATTTCAAAATATTTTTCCTTTTTGAGATATGGGTGATCCAATTTTGGGACTTCTGGCCCCTAAAAACCCCTAATTACATAACACATGATAAAATCATTACATTGCTTGGATACATTACTGTAAGATAAACATATTTGCTTCTATAATGTTTCACAAAATATCTCTCAGTAAAGGGCTACAGATAAAAGCCCTTTGGTCCCCTAATTTGAGGGGCCAGTCCCTTTTTCTTGACATCAAATGAAAGGTCCTGTGAATATAAACCTTTTTTACATTACATGTCTTAACAAAATATTTTTCAGAAAAGAGATAATCAAAGAAAACCAGAAAAAATTACGACGTTTTTTCCATCTGAAATTTCGGGTCCAGGCGAGCTTCGGCGCCTTTCAAGTCAGATCAAAATGAAAATAAAATTGCAAATCTACAATCTTTTGTCTACAATCCCTGAAAGTTTGAACTCAATATCTAGTTAAAGTAACAAGCCACCCCTCTAAAAATCGCTAAATCGTCAATATCTCAAAAAGGAAGTGACGTCATTAATATAATAAAAAACCTATAAGGTTTAGAGCACTAACTATCATATCTGAAAGTTTCATGAAAATCGGTCAATCCGTTTCTGAGAAATCGCGTGCACAAAACAAAAAAAAGGAAAAATTATAATAATAGGGAAAAAGAAACCGAACGAAAACAATAAGGTCTTCCGTTGGAAACGGAAGACCTTAATAATGAAAAATTACCATCAGAATCAGTACAATTTATATAATCAAGTTTATCGCTAAGAACTATCACTATCGCGGGTATGTTAGCTTCCCAATTGATTTCACAGCGATGTGTAGATAGTAATTTTTCATTTGACGTCACGATCTGCACCCTTTCGATAGTTCTCGGGGAATGTATTGTAACGTTACAATACATTCCCCGAGAACTAAGCGGTTTATAAAAAAGCGTAAACTGCCCTAAGTTATACTCGTAAAACATAGGTTAAAATTAAATTTATTCCTTATAGTTTAACGAGGCCGAGTACATAACGAGTACGCACGCTTTCGCACAGCGTTTCATTTGTATTGTGACGTAATCTTTTTGCTTTGTTGAGGCCATGGCGTGATAGTTTAACGAAATTTGTTGAAAATAGCTCGTTTGATGCGTAAAATTGATTTTATATTGTAGAATAAACATAAATGTCTCGAAGACTAAGCTATATTTGGACTCGGGTCGAAAACGAGAAGAGGTTTCAGCAAGCCTAGCCCTCTCACATTTTCTTAACCCGCCTAAATATAGCTTAATTCATATATTTCAAGACCTTAACCATGTATTTTATATTAATGACCCTTAATATGTGATGTTATATATCTTTTTATTACTTAAATATGTCTGAATGTTTTAATAATAAAGATCACCATTTCCGTCTTTGTTAAATAAAAAATAGCCATTATCTGACAAACCGGAAAATTGGGCATACAAAAACAACTTTGCTAAGATCCCTGGAACAAACCAGGAGGTAAAAGGTTTTTTTTATTTGATCATTTGATGCTTTTTAGCAATAACTTTAATATGTAAAACAGAAAAAGAAATCCCTACGGCAGAAGTTTAAAAAAATGCAAAAAATGTGCAAAATTGATACATTTCAAGAAAAATCCCATTGGGTCCTATGTTAAACATTAACAGACTTTGAGATGACCCCTTAAACAAACGGTGTGGTAAATGTCCTATTTTTTTTATCTTTAAATAATAATTATATCAGTAGAAATGCATGTAAAAAATTTCATTCAAAAATCTAGGGCATAACAAATTAGACCCGGCCTCGTTAATTTTCTACAACTAAAATAAAAAGTAAGGACAATTCTTCGGAAAAATAACGTTAATTTGGAAAACATTTAAACGTAACGTCAAGCGGATTAATACTTTTTGCACGTGTGTCGTATTGTGACGTAGGCAAGTTATATGTTATACGATATACATGAATTTGTTTAGCCAATCAAATCAGGCGTTACAACCAGAATTGAATTATTACTTGGTGAAACCTAATTCAAATATTCAACAGTTTTAAAGCATCATATAAGGTAAATGACTATTCATTATCTAATGGGTTGGAGACTCCCCCTTCTTTGTGTTAAAGAGTACCTCCAGTCAAAATTTTTTATTTCATTAATCATTTACAACACAGTAGTTTGTAGGATTTATTCATTACAATGTCAAACCTCACTGAGAGTAACCTTTCGCTCGGCTGTTTCCGCCGTTATCAGCTGTGTGACGTCACATGTGTCCAACTGCAGAGACAGTCTCTATTGCTTTAAAAAATACACACAAATTTAAGAACGCATTTGGGTTGTTTTTTTTTAAATTAAAGTTTGTGATCTAATTACATTAAATTGTGAGCAAATGATTACTACGTGTGTATAGGTTTAATCTGATGAGGCATACATTAGTAATTTTTACTTGTTTAAGACTCAGATACCTGATCATAGTGAGTGATATACTCTCTTACAATCGAGAGTCTTAGATATCAAGAGATTTTCATTTTTGGCCAATAACATTAAGGAGGGTATGGAGTCCTGCTGAATTGTTACACATGTGAGAGAACAGGATGCTACTTTCATTGTTATTTGCATCCTATAGGTTAAATGTTTATCGAAAGTAAAATCATCTTCAATGATTTGTAAAATCTTTCTTTACATCGAAAAGAAACCGAACATCATTTTCTTTTAACACTTCAGTTTCACTTGGTTGTGAAGTCATGATGCTGGTGAACACATTTGTTACATACAATGTAGCACATTCCACAACAGATAAGCAAACTTTTCAGATTTTACGCTCGTTCGTTTCCGTGAGAAGAGAGAAACTGTTACATTCAAATGCTAATATCTGCTAAACCAGTGCAGATATCAAGGTGCGGATTTTTGGAACTTTCTAAGATAGATCAATTTTATTGATTGCTCAAAAAAATAATTATGACTGGAGGTACTCTTTAGGATCTTCGAAAACACGACTGACGTCCTCCATAATCATCTTAACTCTTGCTGCTTCATCTGTTTGCTAACCTGTACCACTATTAACAATTAAATTAAATTTTAATAGAAAACAACATAATTTCATTGGATCACTATAACGCTGTAGATGTGCCATTTTATAAAACTTGAATTAACCCAGTGGTAGTAAATACAAAACGTACAACATGACAACTATCGTCTGTACAAAGATATTTATGCCGCATATTTTCTTAAATCATTTAATATTTATAAATAAATTAGGGATCAAACTATGTCCATTCAATAGTATGAAAAAGTCCCAACATTTCTCTTTTGAAACGCCACCTCTAGCCTGTCAGGTTTCAATATACAACTAAAAAAGGTCAACATTCCCCATTAAAAAATCTCCCTGAGAAATCTGTTTTCGTGAATAATTTCGATTAAAAAATGATAAAGTGTCAATGAAGATATCTTGGGAATTATCCCTTTCATCGATTTATAAAAAAATTCACATTTATGTGCATTTTTAATTAAGAATCGTCCAAATATGCGACATAAATATCTTGGGCCGGACTATAGTAAATTTTGTATTTACTGCCATGCACCCGGTAAATTCAAAATCTACATGACCGATGTCTTGTCATGTCTTATTTCTTTCTTCGTTCGTTGTCTGAATTTTCTACCGTTTAAGAATTCATAATGCTAGTATTTTTAGCAATGCACTTTTCTTTGCATTTGCTTTAACGATTGTATATTATACAATAATTTAATTTTGGTTCTAACGCGACATTTGATTGGATATGAAAATTTTATTTAAATTTGTATAAACTGGTTTGCACGTCACAATGCATAAACGTCAAAAACAGACTTCTCCGCTTTTGAATTTTGAATAAGGAACAGATTAATATCATTTTCAAAAGTAAAACGCACTCAATTTGTACATTTAATTAGAGAAAATTTAATAATAAGAAAAGAACTCAATATCTACCCAATTTATGCTCGTATAACTGGGTTGGAGCGATTTATGCTTTTTTTTTTATTATCATCCGCTTCGTGGATTTTGAAGCGTAACAGTTAAACTGCCATAACTCAGGTTATACATGTATGACTCGGGTAGATATTGAGTTCATTTCTTTATAAATGTGATCCTTATCATCCTTTAATTCCAACGTACCTAATTTTTCTGAATTTCTTCTTCCCACCTCGCTAAAATTGTGATTTCAACACCTGAGTGAGCATTGAGTATTGTCCGCTTTAGGTGTGAACTACCTGTATGATAATTACCAGTGATATTTTGTATGATATTTTTGACAATATGGATTTACAAAGTTATAAAATTTAAAATTAAAGCACTATCAATTATTGAACTGTTTAATATATTTCTATAAATTGGGTTAAAAAAATTAAAAAATTATAAGATATAATAATTTTAATAGACCTGAAAAGCAATTGCTTATATAAACAAGACACAGTAGTATATGTATATGATACTCAAAATAAGTTATAAATGCTAAACAAAGTTTATTGTTGACTATCTATGATGTGACTAACTTTAAAGAGGCATGGTCACAAATATGGTCAAAATTTAACTTTTCCGTTTTTATTGTTTCCAATGTTCATGTAAGGCATTTCTAATAGTCAACAAAAGTTTGAGCGTCAGGCGTCGAGCTATTAGCGAGATACAGAGCACAAAATTTGTTGTTATATGTAAAAAAAAAAACCTCAGGTAATCTTTTTGTTTACATTTTGAATTTTCAAGGTTTAGATCTAAGGTTAATGTGACAAATGCTACATGTAGTAACTGATCGTTTATGTTCAAAGCTACAGTAATACCCAGAAAGATCAGCATGAAAAAGAGATTTTTACGGTATATTGAACCAATGTTAACAAATTCATGACACGAGCCTTGTTTACATAACAAAGAATTGTGAGCTCTGTATTGCTTATAACTCTAAAAACTGAAACTTTATGTTTGGTTGATCATTAGAAATGCCTTGCTAAAACATTGTTAACAATAAAAAATAGAAATATCAAATTTTGCCAAACTCGTGACCCTGCCCTTTTAATTCAATTATGTCTGTTTTCCTTCTCTTCCTTCTCATTACTCAAAATAATGAATATTGAGTAATTTTAGATCACATAAAATTTACCTAAGATCAATCATAGAACAAACCCTTTTTAATTATTAGAATTTACTTCTATTACATGTATTGAATTAAATTTTTTTTTTTCATTTCAAACGCAATTATAAACTTCCTCTTTAATTTTTTTTACCTAATTTAAAATTTACCTAAGGCAGAGACATAACATAAATAACTCGGCCATTAGCGTGTGTTGTTGTTGAAAAATGTTACGGGACCAATCTTACTTTGAGAACTACATATTAGTAGACTGCACCGGAAGTTCATGTGGTAAATGTAAACAACCAACGTAACTCTCTCCATGTGTCCGATATTAAAATCGTAAGTTTAAACGTTTGCGGCTTATGTTCTCAGGCACGTAGCATCAGGGGGGCCAGGGGGGGGGGGGGGGGAGGGGGCCTGCCCCCCCCCCCCCCCCCACACTTTTTCTCGCAGCAACAAATTTTTTAAAATTTACATATAAAGAATTGAATTATCATGCAGTTGCCACCCCCCCCCTCCCACTTTTTTGGGAGTATGTAAAAAGTTTTTATGAAAAGAGGAGTGAAATTGTAGTTATAAAGTAGGGCAGCCCCCCCCCCCCCCCCCCCCCCCCGGATTAGGATTTTGAAGATTTTGGGAAACTTTAAATTTCCCTTTTTTTTTGCTTTTTTTTTTTTTTGCTTTTTAAGATTTTTGGGATGAGTCTGGTCCCCCCACTTTCAAAAACGATGCTACGTGCCTGGTTCTAGATTACAAACTCCAGATTTTCTAGAATATATAAACGAACATGACATTTTGTGTTTAACGGAAACCAAAACAGATTGTGCTGATGTTATAGGTGTGGAAAATTACACTGTCATTAGTAAACACAGGTCAAACCTATCATCTCATAAATCGGGTGGAATTGCTGTCTATGTACGTAACACTTTAAGTAAGTTTGTCTCTTTAATTACCAATGAATGTGACCATGTTTTATGGATTAGAGTTAAAAAAGATGTAGTTTATTTATATGAAGACTTGAATATAGGAACTATTTATATAACCTGTAAACTCTCGTTATTCATCTCTAGAAATTTTTGACGAACTCGAAAGAGAAATTGTAATATTGAATGTATATGTCTGATTGGTGATTTTAACAGTAGAGTAGCATGTGAGAAAGACTATTTCGGCCTCGTAGATCTTGAAAACCCAGTACTAGATGCTTCATTTTCCAAAATGCATGTAGTTCTAACTATATTATGGAACTAAAACATATGGATTCTTTGTAGACAGAGAATCAAATGATAAAACCATTAATCAATATGGAAAGAAGTTTTTTTTTTTTTATTCAAACTTTCATGTACACATTATTCACATCTTCTTATATATTTAGTTTACAATGCATACACATCATATACTCACTTCATTTAAGATTTAAGATATAAGTATAAAATAAACAGTCACATACCGAAGATAAACATGCATATGTACAGACAAGTGTATACACCGACAAACAGACATATATATACAAAACAATCTCGAAAACTTTCTTTTATCAACCATGGAAGTTTGAGTATTTTTAGTTAAGAGGTGAAAGGGGGGAGGGTGAAAGAGGGTGGAGAAAGAGAGGGGAACACTATCTATCAAAAAGGCATACATATGCAAGAGGAAACATACATGTGATATTAGACTTATATTTTCTTTTGCCATTATTTGCGTACAATTTCCTTGTAGCTATTTACAATCAGATTTTATAACAAATCACAAATTGTTTGCCAATACTTTTCATACTCAGCAAATTTACAATTCTTCAGCAACAGTAGTTTCTCAATATGTATTCTAACAGTGACAGTTCGTTTTAACATGAGCGTCGAGAGGTTTGGGATATTCTTATATTTACTGGCAAAAATAAATTGTTTTACTGTAAGAACCAATATGTTTTGAAGTCTATACATATTTCTGTTTTTGAATTTACCAAAAAGTACATGTATTATAATAGTTTTTTTATCAAATGTCATTAAAAAATTAAACTTGCTTCTTAACCATTCTTCAAAGTAGAGCCATATTTCTTTGACATGAAAACAGTCCACAAATAAATGTTCTATAGTTTATATATCTTGATTACGGAAAGAGTAGGCTGGCGAATCAATTATATTGAGTTTAAACAGGTACTCATTTGTTGGCAAAATTCTATGTAAAATCTGGAATTGCAACCATTGAAATTTGGATTCTTTCGAGGTTTTAAATGGGAGTTCAAAAATATTATTCCATTCTATTTCTATGGAAAGAAGCTTATCAACATATGTAAAAACTGTAGTATTTTTATTTTGAATGGTCGATCTAAACATGATAAAAAATGGTAAATACACCTGTGAATCTTCCAGTGCAGTAGACTATTGTATTGTAAGTGTAAGTTTTATCAAGCATGTATCAGAAATGAGGGTGCTACCTTTTTCAGAGTTATTGTCAGATGTGCACAATCCAATACAAGTGATAATGTCTTCCCTTCAAAGTATAAACACAGGGTTATGCACTTCAACAAATGATTATGAATTGTCAAACAAATGTATGAATATAGATGTTGCAAAAAGATGGGTTATTGATGAAAAGGTCGCTTACCATAATGTTATAGATAGTAAAATATCTCTTATCAATAGTCTGGAGGATAGACTCAAATGTTGCACAACTGAACATGTATCTTTGGATTATAATAATAATATTGTAGAAGAAACTGGTAATATACTTGTACAAAGTGCAAAAGAAGTGTTTGGTACACAAAAAATGTATTCATGTGATAAAAATCCCAAGACTTTTAAGAAACCATCGTTTACAAGAGAATTCAAATCTGCAAGACAAAATTTTAGAAAAGCAAAAAGATTACATAAAAAATATGATGGGGAAATATTTAGAAACAATTTGTATGAAAAAGAAAGATTATACAAGAAGAAACTAAAACATGCAGAGGGTCACCATAGAACAATAATGAAAGATTAAAGTATTTGCGAACAACAGACCCGAAGGAATATTGGAAAATTCTCAATACCAATCGTGGTAATAAGTCAACATGTAATGCTGACTTGAAGGATCCTTTTGATTTTTATAACAAATTTAATGCTGTAATAGTGATAAAACAAAAATTGTCATTTTTAACAAAGGTAGATCACATGTAGATTATTCATTTAAGTATGGAGACATTAGTTTAGAAATTGTAGATAATTTTAAATACCTTGGAGTACATTTGTGTAAAAATGGATCATTCAATCTCAATGTGAAAGAACTTTGTGAAAAAGCTACTAGAGCTATGTATAGTGTAATAGCCAAATGTAGAAAACACAATATGTCAATTGATTGTAAATTAGATATTGTAAAACCTATTTTATTATATGGATATGAAGTTTGGGGATTTGGTAATATAGCACTGGTTGAAAAGTTACATCTGAAAATCTGTAAACATAACTTAAACCTAAAATCTTCAACACCAAATTATATGGTTTATTGGGAACTTGGACGATACCCACTAATAATTAATGTTTAAGTCCGCATGATAGCATATTAGTGTAAACTTGTCTTTTCACAAAATAATCAAAACTACAATATGCAATGGGTAAAATGTACAGACCCTGGTTTAAATTTATTGTTAAAATATTGAATGATTGTGGTCTATATTTTATTTTGTACCAACAAAATGTAAATATCCAGTGGCTTAAGAAAACTGTTTTTCATATACTTCTAGACCAATTCAAGCAGTCATGGAATAGTGAAATGTATACTTAGTAAATCATCAAAAGGTACTAAAAATAGAATTTTTAAAACCACATTATCCTTTGAAAAATACTTATTAGATCTGCCTTCCAAATATCAGATTTTTTTTTTGTACTTTAGAACAAGTAATGCTAAATTGTCTATAGAACGAGGTAGATGTACGATATACCTCGTGAAACCGTATATGTACCATATGTAACTGTATTGAGATAGGAGATGAATTTCATTATTTATTTCATTGTACAGAAATAACAAAGATAAGAGAGTTTTATACATACCTTCATACTTCTAATACAACCAAATGTTTACAAATTTCAACAACACTTTAATACTACTAATAAAAATTGTTGATTAATCTGTGTAAATTCATTAAAGTTATAATTGAGAGAGTTAGCTCTCTAGGTTAATTGCTAATCATACTTTTTTCCTTTTCCTTTTTTTCACTTTTGTATTGTCATTCTCCAATGCATGCAACGTATGTATTGTATGTATTATTGTTCAATTGATTTTTCTCAACACTGTACTTTATGCAGTTCAGAGAATAAAGAAATTGTCACTGTGATAGAAAATTCAGAATTTTAGCTAAGAGGGAAGATGACTCTAGATGTTATCTGTGAGGCGTGCTCAACAGAGTGAGCGCTCGCCAAAATTCCCATTATCCGCAGCACTCTCTCTCTCTCTCTCTCTCTCTCTCTCTCTCTCTCTCTCTCTCTCTGAACATGCCTCAGGTTTGATTTTCCGAAAATAAATAAGAACTCATGCATGTACTGTTAATTTTGAGGAAATCATACATTTTATAAATAAATGAAATTAGATTGTTCATTTTCTTAGCAATATTTAAAAAATACAGATATATTTATAAATAGTTATTTATGTCTCTGATAAAGTTTATTGTTTTTAGCATGCTCAACACATATATAAAGTAAATAACATTGCTTAAGATTTTCCGTTCCGTTTTCAGTTTCGCGTTTTAGCAACACCCTGAATGCTGCTTAAAATAAGGCTGACTCATGTATACACTGAGTTACACATATTTGGTAAAGAGTGAATCATCTTGGAAAATTCTCGATGCAAAGTAGAGTTCCTTGTTCCTTTTCTAAACCAATCGATTTACGCAAGCCTCCATGGAAATTTATGTTTTCCATACCCCGATATGAATCAGTAGAGATGCACATGCTGCTTGCGGTGCTAAACGTCAAAATCTGTCCCTTTGTAATCAAAATACGGAGTCGGCGATAAAATTGTGTTTTGTGGTGATGTGTGATGCCGTGACAGCAATGACTTGAAGCAGCTTAACGCAAGCTGGCGGATTTTGATCAATTTTGAAGGCTATAAATGGCTAACAACACGAATAACTGATAGTGTCAAATTTTCGGGACAAGCTCTGCTTCCTTCAGGACATGAAAAAAAAAATTACATAAGTAAAATCAGAGAAAACAAAATATAGCACTACAACTAACACTACTAAAAAAACTATAACACTAGTATATAATTTTATAGATTCTTTAGAAGTGTTAGTTGTAGTGCTGGATTATATTTTGGCCAAATGGGTAGTGCGGTGACCGCTCACTGCTAGGAGATTGAATTCCAGAAGTCGTGACGGACCGGGGCGGAGGTGGAGCTTAAATATAGTGAATTTCCTTGTGCTTTACGCACACACACACAAATTAAGCTCGTCTTTGTGGGTTTTATGTTGTTCACGTGAATGAGGACGTTATCAAACTGCTCCCTTGTGAGTGTGAGTCAGGTTAAGCTGACATAGTCAGTCACATTTTGCGTCATAGAAGTCAAGTAGTGTACACTCCTTTTTAAGCACTTTCTCTCTAGATTGCTGTAGAAGCTCAAGTATCGATGTTCTGTTCAGACGACAAGAACTTTTGGTGGCTTTTAATTTGTCCAGTCATCTTTTGAAAGAACTCTATTTTCAATAAGACTTAGACAGCAACTTGAGCCAGATTGGACAAAGAATTCACTGTAAATATAGGCCCTGAACCAAGCATAGGTTCACTGTAAATATAGGCCCTGAACCAACCAAGCATAGGTTGGAGTAACAATTAACTTTAATCCAAGATTCTTACAAACAAAACAGTATATATGCGTGAATGGTACTGGTGCTCGGAATGGTGGACGGTGGAATCTGTCTGCGGCCTGCGGCCTTGCCACCTTTAAGGGCGGATCATAAACATCTGACTTTGACTTTGTGTTACTGGGTTTTTAGCTTGTTTCTTCTCGCATTATTACAAATCACTGCTGCATGATGCCGATAAATCCAAAATCGCTAAATATTTTCTTTTTTATCAATAACTTCTCTGCTTTCCATTTGAGTGTGGCGTTTTTTTCGCACATTACATAGCTATAACGTTTGAATTTATTCATTCTGAAATACTAGTAATTCAACATGAATAAATCGACACATACATTTAAGCGAAATGATTGTGTTAACCTTTTAACATCGGCATATATCAGCCTAATCAGGTACCTTAAATTCCGATAAAATTCATTAAATACTCTCCAAACTGAACTTTTATTCTGCAGCCACATTGACTTCTGACCAGACCGGCCATTGTGATAGAAAATGTTAAACTCAATTTCATTGGTTAATATTCCTGATAGTCAAATCAGAATCAGTCTTTCTCGAAGACTTCAAAATGGCTGGCCCTGTCAGAAGTCAATGTGGCTGCAGAATAAAAGTTCAGTTTGGAGAGTATTTAATGAATTTTATCGGAATTTAAGGATGTAAGTACCGTGCGTTTGATGTGAGATTTCAAAAGATTAGTGCGAATGTTTCTCGACTTGTTGCAGTACTGCTGTTGTCATAGGCAAAATCCCATCGTGAGCATTGGACCGGTAAATGTCCGAGTAAAAATATATGGAGGGTATCGATAAGAGATACAAAGAATATAAAGACATATATTGGTTTTGAGATTTTGATTAATATGAGACATAAGAAGCGCCCTTTAAAAATATATAAATAAAAATTTCAAAGATAAGGTTAACTGTCGTGAAATTAAAATGTGTATAAATTATTTTTAAAAATGTTTCATTTTGCATTGTCAGCAATATGTAGGGAAAAAAGCCTATCATGCAGGTGAAAATTGGCATTTTTTAAAATTATAAGCAATTATTACGGAATATTAGCTTGACGTCCTGAATGTCGGTTCAATACAGACTCACTTTGTGAAATTGGTTGATAAAAAATCCCGGAGAGCTATTATAATACAGCTTTACAGCCACTTGTGAACATGTACTGTTTGCCATAAGTAACTATAGTCTGTCCCAAGATATTTATGCAGCACATTTGGACGATTTTTTAATTAAAATACACATACCTGTGAAAGAAGTGCAATTGAAATAGTTGAATGGGATAATTTCATTGACACATTATCATCTTTCACTCGGAAAAATTCACAGGAATAAAAACAGATTCCTTACGGAGATTTATAATGGGGAATGTTTACATCTTTTCTCCATTCGGAATACTCTCGGAATACATCGCACAATTTTTCAACGTTATCATCCGGGCTTGCTGCAATACAAACACATTTTTTAGCATTGTTTTTAAACCTGATAAAGTCTACCTGTGTCCCAAGTTCAAGTTCAAGTTCATTTATTCGCTCAAAACCATTTCAAGCACATGGTACATGAGGACAAAAATAACATTAAAATATACATATAAATTGGTCAAAGGTAAACATATATTAATATAAAGGTTATAGAGTTAGGAAAAGTTATACAAAGTGAAACTCATGGAGGACAGACTACCTCCCAAAGTATATACAGGTAAAGTCTACCTGTGTCCCCTTAGAGGGCCCCATAATTGCCTTGACCAATTATTATTTTTAATTGAGGAGTAGGCGTTCGGAGAACACACCGTTAAGGGGTCTATACAAACAAAACATTAAACAGTTAAGCAGATCCGCCCTAAACTCCTCATAAAACGGAAAAATTCGAGCAAAGTAAAAATATATACTTTCTATTTTTTTATGTTAGTTTGTTTTCTATTTTAAGCAACATGGAATCAGTTCAAATTTTTAGTCCTGTATATTATTATAACCGTAGCTGGTTTCTATCCATATGCTTACTTAACTGATAATGCACTGGGCAAGCAGTGGAAGCCATTAAGATACAAATTTTCATTCTTAAAATAATTGTGAAATATTTAAACCTAATACGTCATACAAGTTCTGTTTGTAATTTTGTACTTGTAGCTTTTATTTGATCGAAACAAGCTTAACTACGACTGCATATCAAATAATTTGTTCATGCTAATTTGTTATCAATGTGATGTTATCAATCATACGTCTGTACTTTGAATGTAAAAAAAAAATGAATTATTTATGAAATTTGGAGAATTTAAGTCTCACTGTCATGTCATGGCAATCCCTGCATGATGAGGCGCAAAACTACAGGAAAACAGATACGATGGCAAGACTGGAGTTCCGTAAACAAAATAATTTCCTATAACATTACATCGCACTGAACTCGACAAAAGATAAGTTTATGGTTTGAAATGTGAAAACTCAAATTCTGAGAAAAGATATAATAAAATCACGTCATAAAATGAACTGTTCTACTATAAGAGCAGTTAAAGCCTAGGAAAAATCAATATAATTATAATTGCATAAATTACACTTTTTTTGATTAGGGTGCATGCGCCTGCAACGAGTTTTCTTTATTCATTTTTTATGATAATGCGTTCATTTTAATGCGATGTCTCTAAGTGATATATCCCTATAACTTGAGGACATTTAACATATGAATTTGGTGAAGATTCGTGGTTCAAAAGTTGGATAACTATTACGATGAATATCATTAGAAACAGGAGGCGTTTCTTTGACTTGGGATGCTCATTTTGGATTAATATGAATGGAAAATCAAGGTACTTATATTCCATTTTTTCAATGGTAAATTCATTTTGATTCACATAATCATAATTTTTAACTATAAAATTCTACATGTAAAATGAAAAATTACAAGTACACTCAATAGCGATGCTGTAAGCAAGTGTTTGATAGGACTGTTTGTTTTATTTGAGAAATATACATCTTATGTAGAAATGTTATGGCGGACATATTGTTTGATGGCATTGCCATTGCAAATCAGTGTTTTATAAATACGATGCATATTTGACGTAGTATTAAAGTGATCTATGTGCACTTTTTAACCCATTAAAAGAATTCAAAATAAGCAAATGTCCAAAGATAAAAATAACATTGCTCGACAACGATAATATATTGCGTAATTTTACAGGAGTGTAGACAAAGGAATGCAAGTATCTTCCGTGCAAGCCAATTTATTTTCATCAGCAGCTTTTTCTGCCTCTCTCCATAACCCTGGCAAACTCCATAAAACAAAATATGCAAATTCTCAAAATACAAAATGATACATGGGGTGACCTCTTTTGTTTTTGTATGTGTGTTAAATTCTGACAATGCTTTTTTCAGACAAACGGGGAAATGGCGAACAAAAGTTCTTCATTAATTGAACACTTGTGAATAATTTGTAAAAAATTAAAAATATCTAATAAAGATAATTGAAAATGTGGATGTAAATAAAACTAAGCACTAAAAGCAAACAATTTTAAATGAAATGGTTCAAGTTTTCACCATTTTCGTTATTCTCATTAAACGCATCTGTTTTAAAATATTGTGTTGTTTGGGGCAATTTCAAATTTTGAAGCATGTAATTTATTCATATATACAAACCTTAAAAAGGCGTAAATTTACGACGCGGCAATGTCACATATCTATCATGCTATAAACATCAATATCTTGTTCAGGATTACGTTTACTCAGGGTTTGAGATTTCAAAAAATATTTTTACAAAGTTCAATATCTGAAGTCCAAAGTTGTTGTAAAAACACAAAATAACAACGTTATTAACAAATATCGATATTGATATCCATGATTTGTTTATTTGAGGAATATATGCTCCGACAAAGGTAGATTAATATCAAAACAGAGGAAATTCGATCAAATTTTTTCATTTTCTTTTTTTCTCTTAAAATTTTTTTTGTTGCAATGTAATTGCAAAAGTTTAGTTTCTATATGTTTTTTCATATCATTTTACATATTTTATGGTTGTTTTTACTCGTCTATAAATTTATATCACCGGCTGGCACGCGATTGGAAACATCTTTAAAATACATAAAATCGATTCAAGATAAAATATCTCGAAATTTTGATCATTGACTTTATATAATGTTAATGTCAACAAAAACAGTTTAAGGCAATCAATGGTTTGGAGCTCCTATTAGTCAGTTTTTTGTAAAACTCGGTCAAAAATGGGTATAATTTTGGAAATTGATAGAGGAAATTCGGACGAAATTAAACTTAAAATATGAGCTTAAACGCTTTTGTCAAATATAAAATTAGTAAAGCTACTCGTATTTTATCATTTCCCAACCTACAAATTGTTTTATTATTTCTAATAATTACGAAATAAAGAAAACCTTGAAAATGGTGGACAATTTTGACAATTTTTTTCAAAAAACATTCAGAGGTCACCAGCAGAAAAAGTAGGTCATTGACCTAGTTATTTGAAAGTGAAAAATAGCATCACAATAGTGGGGCTACAATGTAGAATTCGAATAAGTAGTTTTTCGTTCCTATTAGTGGATTTTTTTTCGCCCCTGAGTAGTGTTCAACGAAATTTATTTTAAAAATTCATACGAATTAAATTTTTGATAAGGAAAATTTTGATGTGTCATTTTCTACAATACAGGGTCAGTGAGAAGCGCGGTGGATAGTGTGACATTACTTTTGGATCAACCCTTGTACTATCATATTTTGTATAATTTTGTAATATCTAACTTCTGCATACAATTGTATATTTTGCTTTGCTATACATGCATGTTATTTGAAAAATCTGATTGACTAATAATGATGAGAATATATTAAATTAAGGTTTCTAAAAGACTGCTTTTGTATTGTACAATATACTCGAACGATTTGGACAAAATATTTTTTCTGTTACTCCATAGCTATTCGAAAAATACATTTTCTTTTTTGCAAAGGGTGGTGACATGTTCTACATTTTTTTCATTTTAATTCAGACTGGTAGATCAAATATTCACTGTATTTATTCTGTCAATAATCATGTTTACAGCAAACTGAATTTGATGACTAAAGATTTTAGAGTAAACGTTATCCTTAACTGATTATAATTGTTGATACAAAAACAAGTTTTTTCATATCTTAAATGTTTTCCATTCTGTAGAAATCTAAGAATGTATTAAACGATTATTATAATCGCACAATGAGTTTGATTAAGAAGACTGGTTGGATGATACTAGATCCGCGACCAAATTGTAATTGTAACCCCTTTAAATTATCGAATTAATCCAACACGATATAGTTTTTTTCGTCTTTGATATGTCCATACAAAAAGCATTTGCGATAACCACCGCCATCTAACATTATGATAGTATTTATAGACGCTTTTCTAATGGATGTGAGTGGAATAGATCTAACATCAAATACGAGACAGAAACTAACCCCAGAGGCTTGTCCGATGGAAATTCGTTAATGTATAAAAAATGTCAATGTTGTAACAAATTTGCCAGGGAATTTGTTTCTGCATTTTAAAAAATGTCAATGTAGTAACCCTCCCCCTTTTCAGATTGTAGAAGTATGACCCAAGAGAACAGACACTACACAAAGTCACATAATCTATCATATAATGTGATAAACATTCATCATTAATGTGAAGAACTTTTTTGTTCTTTCATAATAGAAAACCCTAGAGAGGGTTAACCCACTGACACAGTTTGCATTGTATTTTTCTGAGCATACTAACATTTTCTGTAATAATTTCTCTCAAAATGATGTCATCACTTATACATTTATCTTTCTAGCAGCAGTGAATTATGTCACTGTGATCTGGAAATTTTCAACTTTCGTAAAATATCATTTACTTGATGTATTTTAAGATATATTTTGATAATTTGTCTTGTTACACCAATGACAATATTTTTAAACGAACATATATCTCATCAAATTCATTGTTTATAAAAGAGAACTTGTTACGGACGTTGTTTACTCAGGGTTTGAGTTCTCAAATTCGTATTTTTATAATGTTTAATGTCGCGAGTAAAATATTCCAAACACAAAAAAGTATTTATGAAATAAATAAGTATTGACATAACATTCAATGTTTTTTTTACTATGATATGGAATTAGGCTTTAAGCATGTTATGCTTTCTGCAAAACAGAGAATATTCGAATTAAATTTTTTTCAGATTTTGTGTTTCACTGAATTTTTTTGGTAGTACTATATTATTTTAAGTTAAGATTTTATTTTATTTGTTAGTAAACATAATCTTGCATATATTCTGTTGGTTTAATCTCACTTTTTCATTTAGATAATGCTACAGCTAGACTACAAAAATATTGAAAAATGCTTAAAAACGATAAAAAAACCAGAACATCTCAAACTTTTATAATTGAACTTATATAAATTTTATACCAGCAGAGTAAGGTCAATATACTTAGTTTAAGAAGGTTGGCACCTGAAATAAAAGTAATGTCAATTATCCGAAAACCACTTGGATATAAAGATTGGGACCTGAAGTGTTTATTTTTTGTGACCCATGTCAAATGCCATTTTTTTTGGAAATATAGGCCCTCAAACAGAAATGATACTTTTCTGAAAATGTTTGCTAAAATTTGACACGGAAATTGATAATTTGAAGAAGTCAAACAAATATTTATGGTTTGAACTAATTTTTAGTTATGATTTTAATACAGTATGCGGTTGAACACATGTAGTGACTATAAAAGTAAAATCTAAGTCAACATTTAAAAATTCTTGCTTTACTGGTGGCTTCAAAAGCCAGTACATAATGAACACAACAGATGTTACAAAATTTTGGAGTAACCAAATTATAACGAAAATCAAAAAAAAATTATAGTAATATCATCTTTCCTAAACTGTGCATGCAAATAGACATACATTTAAAGTAACTTGGACACGGTTTGAGATTAAACATTTTATTTTTATTTTTATTTTTTTTATAAAATGGTTTACTGGTGCAATGTAAATGATTGACCAAAATATTGAATGTAAAAGTCAAGTTACAAGCGAGATACAGAGGTAAGAATTGGTTGTTATGTAAACAAAGCTTGAGTCTTATAGTTGTTTGCAAAATACGTAATGTAGAGATTTGCCATTTCTTAGCAAAATGGCATGTAAAAAACAATATAGAATAACTCAATATCTTCATAAATACTAGTATCAACAAAAAAAAAGATACATTTGATTGAAACTTAAACCAATACAACATATATGTAAGAAATGACAAAATTCGAGCTTTGTTTACAAAACTAAAAATTATGAACTCTGTATCTTGCTTATAACTTTATATTTAACTTTTAAAGAACAAGATACAGTATTGGCATTATTTGGCCTCAAAATTTACGATACTTTCAACGTCTTTGTCTGCGTCATTGAAGTTGTGCATTATACTAATTATGTTATTAGCGAAATATCCTACAGGCACTAAAATGACGTCATTTTTCATTATGACATCACTAATGTGCGCTAAACATGGAATGCTCGTGTAAATGCGTTACAATATGATGTTTTATGAGTAGTTTTCGTTAAAATTAGATACTTTCACATGCGACAACCACTTTTATAGATTACGTGCCGGCTCATGATTTCATAATTTATTCATACACTTAAAATGGTGTTGGTTGTCACGTGTGAACAATATGAATTTTTTAGAAAATGAATACGAAAAATGATATCTTACTGACTTCAGTAACGTTTTTATCTATTGTTATCGACAACGCTATCGACGCTGAGTGAGAAGCTGATTAGTGGAATGCATTTAAAATTGATAAGTTACTATTCTGTTAGCCCTAAATGCTGTTTCACTGATTCTTAAATCATGCATACAGTACAGCTTACGAACACGTACGACACGGCTCAACAACGTGTAACACCCGGTGTATACATATGTATGTAAAAAAAAAAAATGAAGGATTCAAGAACAAACATTCAATAAGAAATCGAATCAAAATTTCTAGAGAAGTGTTTCTCATTTCTTTCACAAAACATGTTGTTTCTCGTTTTGAAAATATTTTCCCAATACGATATCTTTCAGATTAAAAAACTACCTATATGAAGGAGGCAATGCATTCTTTGAATTTGAAGGGTTTTTTGGGTTTTTTTTTGTTTGTTTTTTTTTGGGGGGGGGGGTTGGGTGGGTGGGTTTTTTTTTTTTTACCATGCCTCGATAATGCTCACTGTACGCGTAGCTCTTATAAGTATGTACGGGTAGGTCTGATTTGCAGATGAACATCTGTTTGCGTAGCTTCGAACATTACAATGAGCTATAATATTTCTGTTGACTGAAATTACGTTTTGTAAGACTCGTTTTTAAAAAAAAAAAGGCTAAAAAAAAAAATAAAAAAAAAATCGGACACAAATGTTTACAAAAAAACATAGCCCATTAATTTATTAGGCTAAATGTTATTCCCGCGCTTGTTATCTATATTACTATATCAAAATAATAGACTCGAGTTTTTGGGCTTTAATACCGAGAAATCGGAATAGAACTGTCTTTTGTTTTGTATATTTTAAACATCATTGGTACTTGAAGATTACCAATTTGTTTTTATATCTACCCAATCAGGCTTCGCTAATTCATAATCAACGAAAATTCCTTTTAAAAATCCGGAAATCATCTGGATTTTACAATCTTGCGCATGCGCATTACATTTACGCTAAATCATGGGAGGCTCTTTACTTTATGTTTCCACAATATCACATTTGCATGGATAAACTCAAACGAATTCTGTTCATCAAAGGAAATACGGGAGAAAACTCTGAGTGCATTTAATGTGAAAAATCCCGAGAGTTCCGAATGTCAACATGGTGTGTAGATTCGAAGCGAGTAAAAAACGTTGGTGAAAAAGTGTTGAATTCTTCATTAATATAAATAAAGTTTTAGATGAAAGGTATTTACAGCCTCAAAATGGTTAGTTATGAATAATTTGACTGTTAGGTTCAATGCAGCTTCATTAATTTTCTCAAAAATCGTTTTGGAGTGATTCTGCAATTTTTTGCTACATTACAGGTATATGGGAGGCGTTTTAACTGTGGCGAAGGCCTGTCCGGAGTAACATTTAGATTGTTCTTACTAAGCAGAGTGTAGTGAAATCAATAGTATTATTGTAGGCTTAAAGCTTGGTAATGTAAATGCCAACAATACGTTAATGTCCGATTTCATATGCAATGACAACATGGTCCCGTAAACGCACGGGTCAAAGTCTAGTTTTTATATTAAAGGTTTTGATGATTTGAACATATTTTTATTGTACAAAAACACAATTGGGATTGGGCACAAGTTCCATAACCTAGAAGGTTTTGATATCAATTGCGTATACTGTAAGTATATTATAGATAAAGTTTCTAGTTCCACTTGTTAATATAAATAGTTGAATCCAAATACTTGTACTAGAACTCTGCTTTTAAATCTCATTAATCCAAAACCTATATAGTTGTTTTCAAAATAGCTCTCGTGTGCATATGGCAGCTATGTAAAAGGATGTGCAATGTCGATTAAAAACTATTAATTACAAAAAACTGCAGCAAAAATATCTGTTTTCATTATTGAAATTTTTTGAACTGATGAGTTCATTCATACAATGGTCATTCTATTGAGTTAACTTACCATTACAAACCAATGCTTAATTATAGAACTACGCGTACAGTAAAATTCTAAATACATGCTTAAAATTGCGTTACGCGTACAGTTAACTGTATGAAATAATTACAACTCATGATATAATCTGAGGATTTTTTCTACTTTTATTTGCAATGATATCAAATTATCTACCTTCACATGTCCCCTATTCAGTCGTAATATATTAATGATTGTATTTCGTACAAAATAATCATTTGAATTTTGGAATGTGACCTTGGATATTGATTGTCAAAAAGTTCATTGAAAATCATGTTGCAAAAGGAATACAACTGTTTATACTTGTGCCAGTTTATTACCATAACGTATTGAATTGAAAAGGAAGTCTTTTTTTTTTTTGTTTTTTTTTTTTACATCCATTTATCAATTCGTTTGATTAAAATCTTCGACTGTTCGCAAAGCTACCTCTTCTATTTGTTTATTTTCTTCGACAAACAGCGCTGCCCATAACTGTTCACTTCCGTTCCTACACTGTGCATGTGGTATATTCGTTTTTATAGAAGGAATCGTAGAATCAGTGGATCGGTATATAAAGTTCCTTCCGTGATTTTGTCTTAAAGTTTTTGGCTTAATCTTTATAAGACACTTTAAACGTTTAGATAAAGTTCCTTCCATGAACTTGTCTTAAGGTTTTTGACTCTATCTTTATCAGACATTTTAAACACTTAGATAGAGTTCCTTCCATGATCTTGTCTTAAAATTTTCGACTTCATCTTTATCAGACAATTTAAACATTTAAATAAAACTCTTCCGTGATCTTGTCTTAAAATTTTTGACACTTCATCTCTATCGGACACTTTAAATATTTTGTTCAGACATCTTTTATTTGAAGAGAGAGAGAGAGAGAGAGAGAGAGAGAGAGAAAGAGAGAGATATTTCATTTGTAATTCACTAATATGTTATCGTTTAAAGTAATGGACATTGTAATAGAATCCAACAAAGCAGTTTCAGTCCACGTACTACACCTGTCGATCAAATCAGCCCGCGAGCTGCACCACGTGCTCTTTCCGTGATAAAGTTTTTCAAGCCTGAAGAAAATAGAAATATGTTTGACAATAAAGTATTGTATAGTGTTTTTAATGTATAATATGATTCTTACATACTCTATGTGTGAAAGTTGATTTGTTTACATACTACGTTGTTTAAGCAGAAAACTACACGTGTAAAACACACCCTCTCTCTCTCTCTCTCTCTCTCTGAGTGTATCTCTCTCTCTCTCTCTCTCTCTCTCTCTCTCTCTCTCTCTCTCTCTCTGAGTGTAGATTTGGGTTCGAACAATATTGTGAAACATGAACAGATCCAATTTGTTTTTAACATCTTTCAAGTCCAGTCCAATCATTCCCATTTCCATTTCTTTTTCATCCAATGATATTGTTTAATTGAGATTGCTTTTCAAACTTTCAGAGAGTCGAAGACCCCCCTCTCCCTTTTCCCCTACCTTCTTCGAGTTCATTGTTCATGCATTTAAAATTAAGACTTGTTATCAGAAAGATTATGAAAGCTTTTCCTTCCTGTTATTTAGTGAATAACCAATGGAAGCCGTAAGGTACTTGTATTTACATGTGACTGACTCACTACACCTTGGAATAGTGTCTCAAATCAACAGAAATTTTGTTGTTTAGAAAAGATGCAATGTGGCATAATGCATCAGAAGTATATACATGTAAGTCATATAGGCGAAAATATATACAATTTTGTATTTAAACACTTATAATTTCAAAAGTTCAATGAAATTGATATGAAACGCAAGCAAATTTAAACTTGTTATCTGCGGTTCACAAGCCCGAAACTCATGCACAGATACCGGTTTGTTTTACAACACAGGTAGAATTAAAATTTCGACGTCTTGGTAAAAATGACACAGTTTTCAGTATACATATCATGATATATATGTTTAAGTCACATATATAAGTTATATACCATTGGATTTGATAAATTCAAGGCTTTTTAAAATGTTTGATGCTGTGCATATTTGAAACACGGCAAATTGCGGCCAGTAACGTCCCTTGTTCTTTTGACATAGCATTTAAAACTTCCTTATTTATCAGTATAAACATTGAAAATTGAAAAATAAAATTTGAAAATTTTAAGTCAAATCGTGTTCAAGTCCCTTTAATGTCTCATTTAAAAGTAAAAAAGTAGGGGGTCACGTCTAAAAATGTTTTAGATATAGCATGAAATAAGCCGATTTTAGGCCAACATTTGAGTTAATTTTTTCATAACTTCTATGAAATATAAGTTGAATATGCTAGAAATATCAAAATATTGTTTGAATATGTTTTTTTAGAACATCATAAATATATCATAATACACAAACTATCTAGAAGTTTTGTCTGCGCTGAAAATTACGAAGCTACAGTAACAGTACTCCAAAACTTGTGAGTTATGAAAATTGTTCATTTCCTTCTTGAAAACCTTCTGCCACAAATATAGTCCTTCCTAAACTCTGTAAAAATGTAATTTTAAAAAAACTAATTTTATTCATTAAATATACTACTAGAATTAGTATGTGATGCAGAATTTTTAGACTAGAGGTGACCCTAAATGGCTACCCAAAACTAAAGAGCGAACCTCTTTAAGGCAATATGAGATGTAATTTTCATGCTGAATTTTTTTTTTTACGAAAATGTTATTTTCTACTAAGATGACAAAAAATAGCATGTTTTCAATTTCTGTCAGCCTTAGTTTTGTGGGACAAGGTTTTTAAGAAGTCTTTATTGAAGCAAAATGAAAAGGGATGTACATTTGAGAAGAAAAATTTTAACATTTCTTGAACTGGCTTGTTTCTGTCTAAAACTTACTAAAACTGCTGTCAAAAGAAGCAAAAGTTAAGCATACAAGGGCAGGACAATGTATTTTTAAATCACTTTGAACTGCGCTGCTACAGACTTTAATTCAAGATTTAAAAATATGAAAGGAGTTAATTAGTGTCTACTCTACAACCATATGTTGCGAAAAAGGTAAAAGTTTGCTTATTTAAGTTGGTACTTTGTCTCAAAAGAGGGTACCCCATTCTTGAAATGAGTCTCAAAAACCATTAATTTGCACGAGATATTTGTGTCTGTTTCTATGGAGGCACATTAGATATTTTTATTAAAAAATATATGTATATTTTTTCTTTACGGGAATTAATATTTTGGACCCCTATCCTACTTCTAAAAAGAATTAAATTTAATTAAAACTCATAGAACTAAAAAAAATTGGAACTGGTATGGAGTTTTCTGTCACATTCAGTCCAGATTGTTTTGAATTGGCATTTTTTATCGATGAAAATATAACGCCAATGTGTCTCCATAGAAACGGGAGTTTTAAGTATAGCCTGAAATTTTCTAATTCTAAAAAATAAAATAAGTCTCTAGCTATGCAGTTCGACAGCTGTTTTAAGTGATTAAGAAGGCATTGTCCTGTTCTTGGATGCATAATTTGCATACAAAACAACATGTAGAATGTCATATTCATTGCTTTTATATCTTTTGGCAACAGTTTTGGTCAGTTTCGGGCAGAGACAAGCCAGTTCAAGAAATGTTTACATTCTTATCCTAAAATGTACAAGATGGCCGCACATCCCACTTAAATCATTGTCGTCCTGTACAAAAATTAAATGCTATATATTCCCTACAAGAGAAAGCTTTCTTATTACAAAGATTAATGCTTTTTTTCAAATTTTATTAATCATTAAAGTTTAAGTTACATGCAATCTTAGCACACTAGCAGGTTTTTGCAGAAAAAAAATTGCAAAATATTGATAAAAATACAGCTCATATTGCTTTCATAGTATAAATGTTATAGTATTATCATCATTCTTTTTTTTAGTAAAATTGAATCAAAAATGGGTAGGAATTTAAACACTGATACAGGAAATTCGGACTAAAATATTTATAATAATTGTGAATGAAAACTTAATGTTTTGTATTTATTTAGTGCCTCCGCCATTCATAAACTATATTTCATTTTTTAAAAAGTTAAGCAATTTTGTTTATTTACACAATTAAGAAAATCTCAATCTTAGTGTAAAATATGTAGAGAGTTTTCGTAAAGGATTATGTGCAGTTTTATGCATTTTTTGCCCCCCTCCCCCCATTAAAGTTTTATAAAAGAGCTTTAAAAATAAGGTGGAAGATAGTTAACTAGAATCATATTAAACATAAGGGTGCAAAAGATTATCACCACAGTGACGTCATAATTTAGAAATAACGTCATGAAGATTGCCTAATTTTGATAAATTGATGTTTTTAGCGAAATAATGGTGTTTTCCGATGGTTTTTCGAATGAGAGACATCGAGCGTAGGCTTGCTTAAGTACCATTTTTTAGTATAAAGTGTATAATTATCACAGGAAAAACATGTCAAAATCGTACTTGAGCAGACTTGTGCTCTATACTTCCAAATGCAAAATATATAGCAAAAATGAAAATATTTTCAATTGTTTACAAATTTGCGGGAATAAGGTCATTTAGTTGACGTCATAGATAAATAGCGAATGAGAAATGATGACTAAAAACATGATTTTAGTGATAGGCGTCCACCGTACAATAATTTATGAAGATTTGATTTTTATACGATACTATTTAAAAATTGGTTAAAATTGGGGGCAGATATTTGACCATACCGGACATAGTCCTTTCAAAAAATATTCAATGGCCATTAACTCAAAAAGTAAGTCATTGACCTACTTTTTTGAAAGTGACAAAAAAACCACAACCATTGAAAGTCTATCATAAACAATCATTATAGATGTTTTTTTTATCATCATCAGTGGATTTTTTTTTATTTTGAGCAAACGTTAGTCTTAATTTGCATAGCGGAAATTAAAATATAAATGTTAATCAAGACACTAATAATACCAAAGCTAAATCATTTGATACTAGCATTACCCAACCCAAAAACTGAACACCTAAAAACTTTTGAACATGATATTTTTCATTTCCTATGGGGCTGTAAAGTTCATAAAGTAAAGTAAAGTAAAGAAAAGTACAATTATACAAGATTATAATCATGGGGGTCTCAAAATGGTTGATTATGGAAATTTTATCACAGCACTCAAAGCTACTTGGATGAGAAGGCTAATTAAAACTGATACAAAATGGGTAAAGCTTTTAGAATCAATTTTGAAAATTAGTATCTCTGAAATATGGAGAAATGGTCCTAATTATTCGTACCTTCTATGTAAAAAATTAGAAAATTCTTTTTGGAAAGAAGTGCTCCTCAGCTGGTTAAAAATAATTGAACAAACGCCACTTAGTAGACCCCAAATTATAAATGATAATATATGGCACAATCCCCAAATCACCATAGACAATAAATCAATATTTATCAAAAGTTATGTTAATAAAGGATTTATTTTTGTTAGTGATCTGCTTAATATAGATGGAACATTTAGAAACTTTGATGAATTGAAACACATTAATCCAAAGACAAATTTCATAGAGTATGCAAGTTTAAGAACTGCAGTTACAACCAGACTACATATACAAGATATACACTTACCAAACCTACAGAACACATTACAATATGGACCAATTGTCCCTAATCATATTCTATTGTTTATTAATACTTGTAAAGGTTGTAAACCCATGTACAACATACTATTAGACAAAAAAAGAGAAATATGTACATCGATATCAAAATGGAGAGAAAAGGGTTATAACTATTCACAAACTTCTTGGAGTAGAATTTTTGAACTCCCTTTTAAGTGTACACAGGAATCAAAACTACATTGGCTGCAATATCAAATACTTCATAGGATTGTCCCTACAAATAAATATCTTTTTAATATAAAAAAAGCAGAATCTGCTGTTTGCACCTTTTGTAAAAAAGATGAAGAAAGTATTGGTCATTTATTTTATGAATGTAATATAGTAAAAGAATTGTGGTGTGATGTTGAAGAGTGGATTTTTACACAGTTTGAAATCTCGATTACATCTGATATTCAATCAGTTCTTTTTGGAAAATACAAAAATAAAGAAAGTTATAAATTTTTTAACCTGATAGCTCTTATTGTGAAGCAATATATTTTTTCATGTAAATATAAAAGTAATCCGACACCAAATATACATGCCTTGAAAAAGGTCATAACAGAAAGAATCTTAACTGAAAAATATTTGCTGTTGAAAAGATGTAATTATAAGGAATACGAAAGCCACTGGCAGAATATCTGTGAAAAATTGTAGTTATAGAGATAAGTTTGTTTTTTTTTGATTGATGTGAACACTCATATCATTTCATTTGTTTCCAGTATAGCATAGTCTATACTTGTATTGTAATCCACCTGCATAATCTCTATCTCTCTCTCTCTCTCTCTCTCTCTCTCTCTCTCTCTCTCTCTCAAAATCAGCTTCACTTCATATGAAATATATAAAACTGTACTATTAAGTAGAAATAGTATAAAGACTATGTAATATGTTTATAAAAATGTTACAATCAGTATTGTGTTACATATGTACATGTGTTGTGAAATGAAAAACCCAATAAAAAAAAAAAAAAAAAAAAAAAAAAATATAAATGTTGTTTTTTTAATTAACGGTGATAATTTAAGTAAAACATCTATATTATTTAAGACAACATAAATTCTCTAATCTGTCATAAAAATAATATTATTTTATATTCTAAGCAGCAAAATATTGTCAATTTATTTGTTCAACAATAAAGTTTAAGGTTTCTAAAATCCAATGGTACTGCATATACCCCCCGATACATTATTTTTCCCCTTTAAATTGACACTGACGCAAAATACTGCATGTTTTGATAACGACTCAACTATAAAAAATAGCAATTTTACCTTGTGAACATTCAATAGGATAGATTTCAACAGAAATAATAATTTTTATGTATTTGACATTATACAGTTGTTGACTGGGGTCGAGGGCAACAGTTGATCTGTCTGACCGGCTAGCAAACTGTTGCCCAAGGCCAAAGGCCGCAGGCAACAGTTTGCGAGCCGGTCCGACAGATCAACAGATATACAGGGGTATAACAATGTATTATGTTGACATACTGTCAACAACTCTTTACAGTGCACATTAATAGTATAGTATTACGCATTAATAATACTAAATAGGTTTTGCACTGTATTAATGTTAACATTGATTTGGTAGCAGGAGATATATTTATTAGTCAAATATATACAATAAACCTCTGTGTATAAACTTTCTATGTAAAACTTCAACAAATAATCATGCTACTTTTTCTTACCATTGTATTTGTTTATTGTGAATATTCATCAAAACTTTTTTTTTATCTAGTGTTATCAGAGTCGCAATGTTAAATTCAAGTTCCGATAACTCGAATTTGTTTACCATTAACAAACTCTGCAACACATACAATAATGATTTTTTTTTCAGGCATTTAAAAATACATATTTATATATAAAAAAAACAGCAACAACTATGATGGCTAATATATATTATTTACTTTTTTGCAAGAAACACAAAAAACGTTGAATTTTCTAAAATTGAATAAAAAAACAATCTATTCTGTTTTCACAATAAATTGTTAGCTCGTCTGACAATGTCAATAGATTTAACTTTTTTGTAATTATAACGTTGATTCTTTAATGAAACGTCGTCAATCTCTACTTGAATAACCAATAATCAAAGATTATTATCTTTAAAACAATGGCATTTTGGAATATAAATGTGTATACATGTACTAGTACCAAATCTAGTCGAGACGAATAGGAAAGTGTTATAATAATTAGTCCCCTATCGGTTTTCACCGGAGGGGACTATAGCTTTCCTCTGCGTCCGTCAGTCCGTCCGTCCGTCTGTCTGTCCGTCTGTCTGTCCCACTTCAGTTTTCCACACTTTTTTTCTTTATGCATTTGAGGAATAATATAAAATTTGCTGAACAGCTTCAAAATGTCAAACTACAGATCAAGTTTACACTTTTGTAGCATATGGTTGACATATTTTCGAGAAAATTAATTTTATATATTCCAATTTTTTAATGTTCGGGTTCGATATTCTGCATAACAGTGCATTGTTTTCACAATTTCCACAAACCGGTAGGGGACGTGTATTGCTTATGCAATACTCTCAGAATGCTTGATGACAGTCAACTTTGTAGAGAAAGCCTTGAGCAATTAAAATAAAAACATTTTATTTGCATACCGCTGAATTTCTTTTTTCTTTTTTTTCAGAAACCTAGTCCTATTTCTGAGTTTTGGGGTATTATGTGGCTTAATCGTCTTTTCCGTTTATCCGTCGTGGAACAATGTGGAGAGGATTTTCAGGGAAAAATCATGTGATATTGAAACGACCTTATACTATTTAAGAAAAAATAAAAGTATATTGGTCAATAACTATACCCATTTGGTTGCTAGTAAGTATATAATCATTAATTTTGTGTATGGATTGTGTGATTTATATTTTTCTTTTTCAATGAATGGTCAATGTATGTAGAAATACGAAAGAATTGCCTTTATAAAAATAAATCAAACATATTTTTGTAGAAAAAAGAAAGAAATTCGCTTTCATGTAAACTTTGTTTAACATTTCAAAGCTAACATATTATACAGGTAGCATAGCAGATATACAAATCTGGAAACACCTATTAGTTGATATGCAACTAATACTTGTATATGAAAAACCTTGAAATAATGCATAACAATATTTTTCTTTCTTGTTTTCTACTTTATAAAAAATATGGACTTGAATTTCTGTACTTTAATATCTATATATCGGTAAATAACTGGTTTTTATGATATAAACATGGTATAAAACTTAATTTACCCATTAGAAACTTAATTTTGAGAGTGAATTTAATCAACTTTCTTATGCAGTTACAAATGCATACCGAAAGCAAAACATTGGTTGAACCCAATCATATATTACTCATAAATCATAAATTAAATCAGAGTTCTGGGTGTGAAAACCGTCCAACCCAGGGGAGGAGCACTCTCTGAGTTCCGGTCGTGAAAACCTTCCAACCGAGGGAGAGCGCCTTCAGAGTTCCGGGTGTGAAAACCGTCCAACCCAGTGGAGGAGCACTCTCTGAGTTCCGGGTGTGAAAACCGTCCAACCCAGGGGAGGAGCGCCCTCAGAGTTCCGGGTGTGAAAACCGTCCAACCCAGGGGAGGAGCACTCTCTGAGTTCCGGGTGTGAAAACCATTTAACCCTGGGGAGGAGCACTCTCCGAGTTCCGGGTGTGAAAACTATCTAACCCAGGGGAGAGCACTCGCAGTGTTCCGGGTGTGAAAACCATCTTACCCAGGGGAGGAGCACTCTCAGAGTTCCGGGTTTAAAAACCGTCCAACCCAGGGGAGGAGCATTCTAAGAGTTCCACCATCTTTGCCTATAAAGGCTAATGGAAAAAATCTTTTCATGAGAAAGACTCGAAGAAAAGGCATGGTTATGGAAAAAAATATAAATTTTCACCTTTTTCAAATTCTGTTTAACTCAATTCACCTGTGTGTGCACAGGTGAAATCTAGTGTTCATGATACAAATTGTGATATTGCTAACTATAAATAGTTAATATTTAATTCAAATTTAGATGGAAATCATGTACAATATAATTACATGACATCTTTTTCTTATGATATATCTGTAGGGCTTATATGTATGTACATGTACGTACATTCAAAAATATATACACCTGTACGTTACTTTATTTTGAAAGTTTTATTGACAAAGACAGTAGAGAAGGATACAAAGGATAGAAGTACACACATCTCAAAATGTAACAGATTGTCTCTTAAAGTATAAGAAAATAATGTAGGCCGCCTAAGTCGCATATACTGTATATTCCACATATGACTCGTTTACAAATGCACCTTTACACTACTTGAAAAGGGAAGTTAAAGTCAGTGAAAATGAGGTGAAAGAAAAGTATGTTTGTGGTGGTGGTGGGGGGGGGGGGTTAGTTATTTATCATTTACCTAATAAATCTGATAAATATAACTAGTATGTAATAATAATAAGTCACATATTTTTTGCAGTGTCTTTCAAACTCTGAGAATCTACAGTTTTTAAGAAAAATATATTTATGTACAGATATTCTATTTTTCATTATATTTTCATGTGCACTGAATTTCATTTTTGGAACTTCTTTATATCTACTTACAAATATGTATTGTTTTATTATTAGAATTAAAAGATTATGTACTTTATACAAATTTCTCTCTTTGTATTTTGCAAATAAAATTGAGTTTTTGTCAAATGTTACCTGCACTTTACCTGTACATTACTTTGTCAGTAATGAATTTATTTACAAATACACCATTCGAATCCTCAACGGACATTATTTGTTATTCCCATGTAAAACCTTTTACACAAAAAATGTTCTATCCATTCCCATGGTACTACGTGACTATTGATTAACAAACTGAAATTAGACTTTTTTTCATTGGACGATCAAATCTTAGGTCGAATAACTATTTTTTTTTATTTTTTTAAGCTATTATCGTATCCATCAAAGAAATATTATCAACAGCTTTCTGTGTTGTTCAATGGCTGCTTTGAATACAACCCTTTTTAAAGAAAGTCGTTAGAGTGATGGCGCGATGACACGATGACGATAGCACGACAGAAAACTGACGATAACGCAATAGAGGTCGCTATCACTGTCGTACCATCGTGTCATCGCACTATCGCTTCATCATGACATCGCACCATCGTCATCGCCTTGTCGCGCCATCGCATCATTGTCATCGCATTAGTGCGATGATGCGATAGTGAACTACAAGGTCATATCTGGATTCCATAGTTCGTTGATTTATATTATACAATTATTTAATGCTTGAGCAGTCAATAGACCAGAATATTTTCCCGAGGTGCAGGGAACAGCTCAGTATGATCTATTGCCCGAGGCCAACGGCCGAGGGCAATACTGTGGAATCATTAGAATTCGTGGTGGCTCAATTTTCGTGGATTTCGTGGGTACCTCTCATCCATGAATTAACATCCTCCACGAATAATATATTAGGGTTATAAAGTCATATTTCGTTTTGTAGGTATAAGAAAATACACGAAATTACGTCCCCACGAACCTATACAATTTCAGCAATCCACGAAAATTGGCCCCCACGAAAATTAATGATTCCACAGTAGATCATACTGAGCTGTTCCCTGCACCAAGGGAAAAAAATCTGGTCTATTGACTGTTCAAGCATTAAATAATTGTTTTATTACCTAATTCCTTTTTTAGTTTTCTGTGTTTACAATTTGCAGATGGTTTTCGTGCCATTATGCAATATACTAAGATTTTTTTCCCCGTCTTTTACATGCACCAAACCTGTTGCATGCATTACAACATCTCAATTTAATATCAGTTTACACAAAGAAGGAGGAGGCTTCAACCCAATCTTTTACCTTATATGAGGCTTTAAAACTTTTGATTATTTGATACTTCATTTTGATAACATTGAATTTGGTTTCATCAAGTACTAAAAACAGCGTCTACGTAAAGAAATATACATTCCCTGAGAAAGGATGTAACATTACAACGTACATACGAAAGCCGAGAAGGATCATTCGAGATTCGAGATTCAAAATACGAGATTCGATATACGAGATTCAAGATTCGAAATTCGAGATTCAATATCTAAATTAACCAATCAAATCATGGATCTGAAACCTGTATCCTAGCAACATCAAACTGTTCTAAATAAAGATTATTCGTACATGCTCTTTCCTACAAATAAATGTCTTAACAGCTCATATATAGTGGTTATAAAATGGTAAAATTAACATTGATGAATTAACCCCACACAGTATAAACAATTAAATTAGTGATAACGCTGTTGGCTTTGCGAATCTAAGTGGTTTTGTTTGCCCTGTATGCATTTCCCCCCGAACAATTTTAACCCGAAGTGTATTCGCCCCAACTGTGTAAAAATCGGCTCGCGAAGAAAGATCTGTTTAATCTAAATAATAAAAACTGAGTGTGGTTTTAGCTATGAAACAAAACTCAATGAAATAATCGACATGTCAAAAATATAGGTTATGATAAAGTTTTAAACGATAGAAGATATATTGATTTACAACCTTAACGACAACAATCCGGATAAGAATAGTGTATTGTATGGTGTGGCAATGCCATTGTCGATATGAGAGAGAGAGAGAGAGAGAGAGAGAGAGAGAGAGAGAGAGAGAGAGAGAGAGAGAGAGAGAGAGACAGACAGACAGACAGACAGAGAGAAAGAGAGAGAGAGGGAGTTTTGTAGTGTCAAATTCAATTTTGATTTAGAATTTGAAATTGATTTGATTTGATACAAGCATATATAGACAATAATTAAACCTCTAAAAGGAGAAAAGAGAGGAGGTAGCTAGGGTAGTCTCTAAGGGCAGACCAACTAGCAAGCTTTAATTTTAACGGTGTTACCGCACCTGTGATTTACATCGACTCTCTCTCTCTCTCTCTCTCTCTCTCTCTCTCTCTCTCTCTCTCTCTCTCTCTCTCTCTCTCTCATCACCTAGCATTTCCTTTTCCGTGAGGGGGTTTGGGGTATTATTAGCTAGCGAAAATGGTAAAAAAAAACCAAGAAATTTTCTTTAAATTGTGTGCGGATGTTGTACTCAATAATCTGTTTTCATTATATAGATTTCAAGAGGGGGGAAGGCTATATAGTCCTAATTAATTTGTCAGTTATACTGTCCCCACTTTTTTTTCTCTTCGTTTTCCAGGTTTTTTTTATTTGGCTCGGCAAATTAATATAAAACTTTCTGTGTAGCTCCATAACGATGCACTGTAGATAAATTATGAGTAGTTTTACTTTCGATAAACAAGTACATATCCGTACTTGATTTTTAATTTGACTCTTATAATCGGATTTGATTTTCCAATAAATATAGAATAGGAAAGAGTAGACGGGACTTTTTTGCGCATATCCTACTGTACCATTCATTCAACACAGATATTAGCACTCATCGAGTTCGACTTGCTTTCCTTTTTTATTCACTGGATTTAGAGCTATTAATTTTTGAAAATATTTTGAATTTATGGCCTGATTTTATATAAATTAGAGCTGCGCTGGTGTATCTATTTATCCAAATGGACCAAAATATAACCAAATGAATCTAAAAATGTTGACAAAATTAGTAGACTCTTTTTTCAATTCTAATCGGGTATGTCCTTTAAAAAAATCTTGAAACACACACATTTTAGCAAATAAAACGACAATTGTTTCATTTTTTATGGGGAGGGAGGTGGTGCCGGTAAAGGACATGTATTGCTTGTGGCAGTTGTGCTATACTCTCATTTGTTATAATAGGTAATACTACATATTGATATAAAATAAAAGTTTCCAATTACACTGTACATAGCTTCTATCGTGCATTTTGACCCGTGCCATAGTTTAAAACAATTTTCAAAGCATTTAATGTAATTCAACCGATCATTTTTTAAATTTAATTTTCTGGATCCCCGCCTGATACGTCCGCCTTCTTGTATATTAGAATTACATGTACGTTGCCCATATGTACACATTAACTTAATCGGCTATGTTATGTGACGATAACATTTTCTATCAATGTTTTTGCAGGATAGGTAACAAATAACAGCCTATTTGTTGGTTTTTGCACTGATTATTTGAGATAATTTGCCGCCATCTTTTATGCATTCAACACACCACTCACAGTTTCTTTATTTGGTGTTCTGTGTGAATGGCGACAAATTGGTAAATTTGCACCACTCACTCCTTGTAGCTTCATCCTGACTACATTTCATCTGGCTAAGTGTAATGTAGTAGTATATTAAATACACACATCTTTGTTTGCAGTGCTTATTTACATCTTTAGAGATTTACTTACATACAAAGTAAACATTTGTATGATTGATATGTATTATTGTCAGTTTTGGTGCGGGGGGGGGGGGGGGGGGGTAGGAAACTACAGAGAAACTTAACTTGCCTGTGATACATATGCTTGTCTATACCTTTTATTCTTTCTTGTTGATATATCAATGAATGAATTATAACAAAATACATGTTCAACAATTAATTTTGAAATATTCATGCACAATCAAATTTTTTAAAAGTTTCACTGTTCCCTGCACAAGAAATCGGCAATGTGAACAAATTGGCACCCTATCATCCCTACCTTTAATTGTAGATAGTAAGTATCCTTTTATATTGAAAGCAATTCCAAAAGTAAGACTCATAATAAGTTGTTTACTGAGGAAAAGGAAAAAAATTGTATTAATTGATAATTCCGTATGATGTGATAATATCTCAACGATTTGTTTATCATCATAGTACTAGTGTATGACTGTATGCATACATAAAAAGGAGATAAGTAATGCTTATATTTACTGGTGAAGCCGGACTGATTATTTATAATTAGATTATTTAGATACATGTACTAATCTTCATGCGCGGATCTAGAAAGGAGGGGGTCAGGGGATCTGGACCCCCTCCTCGGGGAAAATTGGAGCTTATTAAATTTACATAGTAAAATTATTTAAAATTGGCCTAGGACCCCCCTACAGAAAAAATTAGCTACGCTAATGGAGTTCTCCACCAAAACCGCATTTTTACACAAAAGGGGTGAATAAACCCGGGTTTTAAACTATTACTGGTGGTGAAATACCCCAGGGTTCAAACGCATCAGGTGGAAATGCACCAGGGCAAACAAAAATCACTTAGATCCGCGAAGCACACTGCATTATTACTAGTCTACTTAGATATTCTGTGTAAAAGTAAATACAAATAATTATATAGTTAGGTAGAGAGAAGTGAACATTTATTTGTATATAAGAGCATGTACGGATGATTTTTATTTAGAACAGTTTGATGTCGCTAGGATACATATTTTCAGGTGCTTGATTTGATTGGTTAATTTAGATATTGAATCTCGAATTTTGAATCTTGAATCTCGTATTTCGAATCTCGTATTTTGAATCTCGAATCTCGAATGATCCTTCTCGGCTTTCGTACGTACATGCTTTCTGAGATCGCAGTCTATTGACCGACGGCCTAATAGATCGCAGTCTATTGACTGGCAGTTCAAAATAGACGCAAATATTTAATTTGTAATAAAACAACAAAATCCCTTTGATTAGGTAATAAAGGATAATAAGAACTTTTATAGAAGACAAAAAGGCTAGGATTATACATTGTAACTACGAACAGGCAACAACGGTATATTTAAATGCAGTAGCATAGCTACACACATGGAAAACGTTTTGATTTTATTAATTGGGGGAAAATCTGAAAATTCTGGATAAACACATAAAAAGACGCCTGATAATTGTTGAAAAATATCATTTTAGTTTGAAAGATTGTCTTTCTATTTAATGGTACATTTACTGCATGACTTAAATTCTGTATGCGTACCCTGGTTAGAACGGTTCTTAAACGTATATCGTGAAATTCTTACAAATTAAAAACAATCTTATTTTTGATTGATGTATTTGAAATTCCGTGCATTATAAACGCCTCAGTTGGAAAAGAATTGAATGTAACTCTCTTTATCACTGCTTTTATAAATGTTTATTTCTACAGTAAGTATGTCGATGTCTTTTTTAGATGCTGTGCCCATTGGTGGATATGATTGGACATTCACAAAAACGGTTCCCTGTGTTTTAAACTCCAGTTTATTTAATTTTACAAGAAGAGAACGATATCAGACCTTAATATCTTGTTCCAATTCGACGATATCTGTTAAAAAGAGTTTGGTGAATGAAAAATCAGTCGACCAGATTTTCGCTTTTCCGGATGTTTGCCTCGGAGAGGTCATTTCTTCCTTCTGTGGGGACGGCAAACCTGTACCCAACGTGATTCACTACATCTGGTTTGGAAACATGACCTTTGATTTTATTTACTTTGTTAGTATCTACAGTGCTCACAAATATCAGAAACCATGTTTGATTTTTCTTTATTATGAGCTTCTACCCTCGGGTACTTGGTGGAATCTTTTACGAAAGATAGTGGATAATATAGTGCTGGTGAAAATGAGGCCACCAATGATGATTTCTGGTAAAATGATTAAGTTTGTTCAACACAAATCAGACATTGTAAGACTAAAGATATTAAAAGGTAAGAAACTGATATTGTGCTGTTTAAAGAAAGTAAAAAAAATACTATACGAAAGTAAAGAATCTTTCTTTACATCGAACAAAAATATATTCAATGTGTTTTAGTTCTGAGCCTTTTGTTATAAAGCTTTCATTTAAAAATTTTTTGTTATCTTCTTTTCCTAAATATGGCTTAATGGGCTCAATAGTCGTGGCCATTTTTAGACTGTAGTGATTGCTTTTTGAAGAATAGCTCAATATAAACATGTAGACAAATACCCAGATTTATGTAGTAAAATATTTGGATTTTTCTTTAATGAATAATAAATAATAGTTTATAGCTAAACAAATCTTTACGCAGATCTGATGGTTAATTTGTAGACCCAAAGTTTAAACTTTTAGTATGGTCACGATTTTAATCAAATGACTAATTTAATAAAACCAAAATCTTAATGAATTTGATTTGTTTTAAAAAATGCTTAATGAAAATGTGCCTTTCAAATCCTAAGGACATACTGTATGCGCAGGAAATGAAAATATTTACTAAAATGTTTTAGTGATCTGTGAACACATGGCTCATGTACTTTTGTTTAAAAGTCTATGAATAAATAACAATGATACATGTACATTTCAGAAATCATAATTGTAACTTTTAAGTCGTATCTCTTTATTCCCTATTTTTTTGGTAACATTTTACTTTGAAAATTAAATATGAGAAAAAAACAAAGCACTTTAAAACATTTCATTTTAAACAGTCGATATTTAAAAACTTTATTAAAATTGTGTGCAATGCTACACTGGTAATTGGACCGTATAGTTTACCCCTCTCTGACCCCATTGACGGTTAATCATAGTTATCTTTGTGTACAAAGAATTGGGAACACTAAATCGTATTTCTTACTTATAAAAAATTAATTAAATTTCAAGGTATTTGGATTTTGTCCCAAACTAAATGCATTTAGAATTCCTTTTTGTTTCAATGTGCGTAAATTTTTCAAAGTGCGTTGCCATACCTGTTCCATTCTGCTTTAACCTGATACTTCTTGACAGTTTACTCAATACTATATTATTAACAAATTAAAGGAATTTCATAGAAATATAAGCAAAATTACCGACCGAAAGTAAATTTCAAAAAATGCAAAAGATGATTGTTTTAAGATTTTTTTAATGATACATGTAACTTTTTACAAACGTAACATTAATTTCAGAATACGGGGGCATATATGTAGACACGGACCAGTATTTTTTGAGATCTGAAGATGAATTCAGGACCACAAACTGTACAATGGGGATGGCACATGATAAGGCCATGGGCAGTGCTTTGATATTTGCAAAAAAGGATGCCTCATTTATCAACAAATGGATTGATAGTTACAGTTTCTACGACCCGACCCAATGGGGACTCAACTCGGTACTCATGGCAACAAAGCTATCCCAGATGTATCCTACTCTGCTTCGTGTGATATCTCATCACTGTGTGTTCTTTCCACATGGATTGGTTTTGTTTAATCAGAACTATAAATGGTCACACAGCTATGGACTTCATATATTCAAAACAGGCCGCATTCAAGAGCTTAGAAATTATAACTTTCACACTATACGAAAAATAAACAACACAATTGGAGCCATGTTTAGATATATCTTATTTGACAATAAGGAATTGTGTTTCAATTAGTAGAAATTGTCAATTAGGAATTTTTAATGATGAATATACCTCGAGTGGTTTTTATGTGAGTTGGATTTTGTAGACTGATTCCCTGCAAAACAGTGAGTTCGATGAACTGATACACACCTGTTCTTGACACTTATTTTTGTTAGCTAAGGGAAAATTCCCGAAATATTCCGAATCAAAGTACTGAAGAACTGACGGGAGTTGATTTTGTCGATGTTTATTTATTTTAAAATCAATGATATGTTATTTTGTATGACAAGTACATGTATTTTCTAATTTGAATTACGCACATTTTTATAATATGAATTTTTGGACTTTTTCGACAAGAATGTCGAGAAACCCCCATATGAATAATGTTAAATAATATTTAAAGATAAAATTAATTCATTCAAACTATGTATCAGTGACAGAAATATTTCTCGAAAATTGTATGGATCCAAGCAATATTGAACTCTAATCTCGTTCAACCAAACGCACGGCTGAAACCGTAAATCTCCGACAAGGATTTACGGAGACAGCCGAGCGTCGAGTTGAACAAGACTATATTGAACTCTGGCGTAGAAATACATACGACTATAAAAAATATTTAAATTATTGGTAACATTTAAAATCTGACTATTTTCAAGGTATTTATAAATAAGCTTCCTTGAAAAACAATGCTTTAGCATACATTACATAGAATTCATCAATTATTTTTAAGAACGAAGTCTTGTCAGCAGCAATGATTTGTGCTGAGGTCCAAACACTGTTTCACTTTCGGTTTGTCTGAGTAACTGCATCGGAGAGTTGATTAAAATCAACTCCCAATAAAATCATAAATATCATGAATATTCATAATCAAATAATTCATTATCAAATAATTCAGTTCTAGTTGCAACACCTTTTTTGATTAGTTTTTTCAAATTGATCTACATATTGTATAGCATAACTTGCCTATGTCACAATAAGACGCACGTGCAATTTAGCTTAGTTTAAGTTGTTTAAACTTGTTTGGCACATGTAAAATAAGATTACATAAATTTAAACCTATTTTCATTGATTGTCTGTATCAGTATGACAAAAAAGTTAAAGTATTTCATTGAGGGAGTCAGTAAGATTCTATTTCCTCTATTTCCCGAGGCGAAAGATTCCAGTTCTTCACGAGCAAGGTTATTTAGAATCTTGCTGTCTCCCTCAAATGTTATACTTTGATATATTTATCTATATTGTATATTTAATAGTCTCTTTTGTCCCATATTTCTCAATATGTCGTCTCCTTTGTTTTTTATAATTCAATTCTAATCACGTGAAAATTTTTAGGAGATAATATTACAGCCGATTTTATTTTTCCCGAGACGGAAATTAAAACATGAGGACACATTTTTGTTATAACGGGAATGACTGTATATTTTAACAAAATATGTTTAAATAGCAATGTCTTTTTATGTCACTAAATCTTAATGATCCATGTTTGAGTTGAAGTTTGAAAAATAAACGTATAGAAAAAATAGTAATTTTGTTTTTCTAAATTTTGAAATACGTATAATTTATAAAGTTTGCTGGATATAGGTCATTTGCCAATCAACGACGGTTTTCTTCCTTTCCTTATTAAAATGCATTTTTTGTAAACAATTAAAAACTTTGTCTATCCTTTTGCAACCTCGATCATGCAATAATTTTCTGTAATTTTCTGCCTCAAATTCATTTTCTTGGGTTTTAATTGAGATTTACCCTTGAGCATTGTAGGTGTGTTTATAAAATCATTTTTATTTGCAAAAAGGTCCTGGACCATGATTCCACGGTCAGCCATGATACTGTCCACCAATCAAACAAAGTATTAGAGTCCTCGACAATTTGCCTTTCACTAACAGAGCCCCCAAACAAATCTGATACATAGGAAATAGTCCCTCTTGGAGTACAACCAACCATGGTTTTAACTGTATGCCAATTACTTGGTCATCTTATGAACAAAAAAAATACAGTTAAAACCATGGTTGGTTGTACTCCAAGAAGGGTTGTTTCCTATGTATCAGATTGATGGCTCTGCTTCTGAAGCATCAATATCATCCTCTCTCTTGGGCAGAGACTCTGACTCTATATCATCCTCTCTCTTGGGCAGAGACTCTGACTCTATATCATCCTCTCTCTTGGGCAGAGACTCTGACTCTCTATCATCCTCTGTCTTGGGCAGAGACTCAGACTCTATCCAGACGTCTTGCTGTATAACTTGGTCCTAAGCACTTGAGAAAACGCTCTCTGGTGCCTTTTGCCTAGACTGCATTCTCTGAGCTCTTGGGCTTACAATTTCAGAGTCGAGACGAAAAGTAAATACTGATGGCAGGGGCGTAGCTTGAGATTATATTCTAGTGAGGCAAATTTATTGCGGCATGGGGTCTGGGGGCCGCCTAAGGCCCCAGCGCCCCCCCCCCCCCCAGGCTCTCCTCTGGTGGGAGGTTCAGGGGGCGAAGCCCTCCTACGAAAAATGAATTTAGGAGTTTTAAAATTAAAAAAAAACATTGTCCGCAACGGAGTTTTGTTATTTTACATTTCAGACCAGCATCTATTTACAGTCTTGCCATATACAAATTTTTGAATTATAAGAAATATAAAAAATTGAGAACACGATTGTCGTATACTCAATTTTTGAATTCTTTATAATTTAAAAATGTGTATACAACAGTATATAATAAAATAAAACTTCTAACATATTTTAGATGAATGAACATTTTTATTTAAAAAAAAAAATTAATCGTTGTTTTACTTCAAAATTTAATGGCCGATTCGGCGTTTTTTTAGGATTTTGCAATTTTTGTGAAAATATTGTCAACTGAGACCATTTGGTGCCTGTGAACAAAAAGTAAGGCAAGGCCAACCAGACATTCTGCGGTCATTGTTGACCTTCCCCAATGTTTCAAGCGTCTCATTGCGGAGAAAGATATCTCGTAAGGGACTGAACCAACTAGCAAGGTGGGTAAAATGCGGAATATGACATGCAAAGTGGGATTTGTTAAATTCTTAAATTTACAAATGAAAGAATTTCTACTATGTGGGAGGGAATATCCCATTGATGGTCAAAAAAATTCTAGTGAGGCAGTTGCCTCATTGCCAAATGGAAGCTACGCCCCTGGATGGTACAGCATTTTTCTTCAATCTATTTTGTCGCCTATAAAAAATAAGAAAAATAATACGTGTAAGCCATACTGAGATTGGACTTGATATCTCTGCGTTTTAATATGAACTAGTCTGAAGTAGAGTGTAATAAATTGATTGAATTTTAATATCATGGTAATCGAACTGGACATGGTTTGGTTTAATTTTTTTTCTTCATTTTTTGCAACTATTTATCAAATGATTAATAAAGAATTTACATAGACTTTGAACACTAATTTAAAACAATATAGACTGTTTTAATAAGGCATAAAATGCAATACTTACTGCTTCTTTAAGTATTTCTCTGAAATTGTAAAAACCACAAAGCAACAAAAACGCAATGTTCAGTGTTTCAACATAAGAAAAAATCTCAATATACACTAGTAGATAAACTAAAAAGATGGATGAATAAGGTGTGTAAACTGCCTATATAAGGATAGAGATACTCTAAAATTAAAATATCAACGGATCTCATAATTTATCTCTAAATTATTGAAAACAATGTATATTTTCCATAACATCAGTTTTTAATCCTCAAATATGTTGAATATTTGAAATAGGTTAATAAAAACTGGCATATGCGTGTCAAAACCTCCAAATGATATCTTTTTAGAACTTCAATTATTGCCTTTTCTTTTATAGAGCGAATCTGAGCTCCATAATTTTGTCATAGTCTATATAATGTTTAAAAGAAATCAAACCAAATTTCAATCAACGGAAACGTGGAGAGATGACCCACTGTACTTAAAAAATGTCATTTTGTATCGCAACGATTGAACGTTTAAGAAAAATAATACAAGTCCGTAAATTCGTGATTTAAGTCGCATAAAACAATTAACGACGGGGTTTGTTGGCAGTGAGGTTTGTTGTGACTGAAATGGCTCAGAGCATCAGACATTAGGAAACCTTATAGACCTAGGGTTTGATACCACCAAAACTTTAAAATTTATTAAAGTCTTCCGTTTTCAACGACTGAATCCGAGTTCAGTCCCGGACTGCCGTATATTTTGTATTCCTTAATTGTGTTAAGATTTATAATTTTATATTTAAATTGATAGATTTTACTTACTGTGGTTTCATCAATATTCGTTGAATACCAATTTTTGTGGATTTCGTTGTTTAGTTGATCCACGAAATTAAATGTTCATTGAATTGCAATTTTTATTAACATTTTGTATTGATAGGGTCAATGGCCACGAATTTACGTATCCTTGAAACTGTGATTTTCATTTTATCCACGGAAATTGATGCCCTTGAAAATTAATGAAACCACAGTATTTCCAATATAATTGTTAAAATATTCAAAACGTAATAAAGTTAGAAATTGTGCTTTTGTAAACATGTATTTTAAAATTATCAAGTATATTAAGTTGAGAAAAAAAAAGAATTTGTAATTGTAATTTACGACTAAACCAAATGGGCATGTGTGCTATAATGTTCCCTCATCTCTGTAACAGAATCCCTATGCATATGTATAATATAATATAGATTCACACTCGTAGACGTGGTATTAAATATTATGACATTGATCCTATTCAGAACTGCAGAATGTCGCTCTTTAACAGTCGCAACCGCTTAAAAAGTGTTAAAAGTTTAATTCTTGTTTTGAAACTCAACTGAAAAAGTTAATATGAATCGTTCATAAACTTAAATGTCTTTCAGTAAATTCATTGCTTTATCTAATAGTGTCTCCTTATAATCACTATCTTTGAAATGGTGGCAAACGACGCCATCTTTACTTGGTTTCAATAATCCATGCTTGCTTGAAGACCGCTTGATTGCCACTCTCCGTCTCAAACAAAGGTCTGGGTCATAGGCCTCCTTACTCAGTATACACTGGCACACAAGTGAATTGGCATTTTCACATTTTTGCAATTTTTTGAGCATACACAAGTAGTGATCACGTTTTCTCCAGGCGCATGACAAATTAAATCGTCTATAATGTATTTATTCTTTGAAAGAGTTTCCAATGTTTCTGTATTTCTGTATGCACATAAAATGATGCCTTATTTCGCTTGTACATCGGACACGTGTCTCTTTCATACAGTGTGCACAACGTCTGTGTCTTTTCGGTGGCACTACATCCAAAACAGTATATAAATGATAGTTATTTCAAGAAAGTAGCAACGTATACATCGTTTCCGTCGGTTTCTACAAAACATTCCCTTTATAAAATCAATTGTTTCATGGATATTGCCCATCTGGCACAGTGTGGGTTGCGCATGTGCAGTGTTACAACACACACAGGAAAACATTCCACAATTATCGAGGATTATTGTAACATGCAAATTTGCCTGGATTTCAGTCTGTCTTGTTTCGTATTTTAATGAATATTCCTTACCAGTGCAGTGATTGTTATCTTTGTTCAAAAAGCATTCCACAAGTCTTCTTCTTATGTAATATGTTCGGGTGAATGAAATATCTGAGTGCGGTGAACATATACAGTGCTATCGGCCTTATATAGGGGTGTGTAGCGATGAGCAGAACATAGAAATCGACAACTAATATTTGGGTAGTCCGAGATAAAATGAAAACAATGCTTATTTTTGAATGCATGTCAGCTTTAAGTACCATGGCCCTCAGAGAGTCTCCATGTTTGCATTTTAAGTATCTGCAGGGGCTCGTAACATAAAGAATGCAATGATTTTGACTTAAGTAGGGTCATAAGTAGGCGGAATCTTAGGACCTACATAAGTCCTGCTTAAGTATGTCTTATACTGTAACATAAGGCAAACTTAGCAATGTCTTAGCTAGGTTATGCTTATGTCAAAAAGTAAAAACGATTTTCTTTTCGTTTGCTTTGCCGAATTTGAATGCATTGATAATGAAATCATTGTCTTTTTAGGTTAATAGCTTGTCATTGATATTAGATGGGGGTACGGTAGATGTAAATGTATGGACACAAAATCCAAGGTGGTATGAGTATTCATACATATGAACATAAAATTTTTAAAAAGTTCAAAGCGATGGATCTAAGGCAATGTTTTCTGTCTGTTGTTGTTACTTCGTTGTTTTGATGACTATTCACTAGTTTAGTCGTTCTCAAAGACTGCCTGTGGCTTAAAATCGAGATGCCGTTAGAACTTGATAGAATAATATAGTGGATTTTTTTTTTATCTTTTGTTCTACTTCTTATCTCACCAATACGGCAATTCACATACTCTGAGTATAATTTCTTCATAAAGTCGATATACATTGTTATTGTAATGAAATGAGGCAATCGTCGTCTTTAAAATAACTGAGGGTTTTCTGTCTTTAAACGTATTTTTCTGGAATTTCTCAAGTTTTGCGAGTTTACTTATAGCGAGCACAGCTCGCCGGCGCGCTGCGCCGGGGCGAAGCGAGCTCTACCGGAATAGAAAATAGAATAGAAAATTCGGACTAGTTGCACATTCATTCAACGGGTTTTTTTGGCGTCAGTTAATCGGACCAGTAAGGCGTTGTTTAAATCGTCCCAGTAGTTCCCTGTAATCATGGCAATTTTTATCACTTCACACTCTCACGAGAATCAACAAGACGATATAAAAACAATAACGATGTATACGGCATACAGTCAATGTTACTTCTTAAGTTCACCTCAGTACACTCTCAATCAAAAACAATGGAGTGACGTCACAAAGGTTTACACATTGATCCGATAGATTTGTTCGGCGTCAGTAAATTTTGACCCACAATTCATAGTACAAATGGTTTCCAACCTCACGTTCTCGCGAGTAATATCAAAGTAAAACTTTTGAGAAGCATATAAGATGTGTAATTTGAAGAACATCATGCTTTTTAACTAAGTAAATAAAACAGTATACTTCGCGTACTTTTATTTCTCAGGGGAGTTTTAAAGAGTCAGACGACACTTAACACTTAACCAACTGAACTTTGACGTCACAATAAGGGGAAATTACTCTAACTGAAGTTATTGTAAATCTGCTGAAATTACCTAAATCCTCTCAAAATCTTGCAAAGCTAAAGAATGAGGTCATTTCTTCAGATACAGGAAACAGTTGTAACTTGCACTCATTTTGATGAATGCTCACATTTTTTTATTCACTATAATTACGGTAATTTCCTGGAACGTACACGTAGCATTGCCTTTTTTTAAAAAAGGGGGTGGGTGAGTGGATGACAGGCTCGTCCAAAAAAATCTTTACAAGCAAAAAGAAAAAAAACCCATGAAAATTCTAATCCTCAGCTCTTTTTACAGTTCAATGGTTTCTTTATTTTCACTTCCATTTATTACATGCGGGGAGGGGGGGGGGGAGGGGGGGGGGGGGCAACTCCATGTTCTTTTATTATGATAAGCAAATATTTTTAAGCGTAATTAAAAAAAAAAAAGATAATATTTTTTTTAAAGTGGAGGATGCAAATCCATGATAAGTCGATTCTCTTTGTGTTAACTGAAAAAAAAATATTTTTTTTAACATGGGGGGGGGGCTCTCCGTTGAGTCAATTTTTATATGTAAGTTTAAGAAAAATAATTAATGTCTACTGCAATAAAGGGGATGAACTGACGTTACAATCACTTACAATCACAATTATTCAACAACATTGTATCTGAGATTAAACTATTGTTCTACCTATAAATAAATAAATTATAACAAATCTTATAAACTATGAATAAAGAAAATTTACTGAAAAATAGGTATGTTTTATTTTATTTTGCAATCAAATTCATTTGTTAATTTTTAATTTTATTGATTTATCATAATTCATTGTTTGGTCACATGCTGTGCTCGCTCCAACGGTTGCACAGTGAAACATATTATTATAGTCACAAGTACTTCTTGTAAACTGACCATTACGTGTCTACAACCTATTCAGCAGCCCAGCTGCATACTATGAGGAAAATGTTCCAGCTCATTAGGACCACTGTTAGACTTTATATCAATTAAATCAAAGCTTTTATATTGGTGAATATTAAGATATTGTTTTTGTGTAAATATGTAATTAATACACTGCATTTAAATGCTAAATTGAAATAATTCACGATAAAATTTCTAAATGTATGAAAACAATACTACAAGACATACTTACATTGTAAGTCACCTCTACCGGCCGCCTAAGTTTTGGGTAAATTGTCGTAGCTAAGCACTCTTCTAGTTACGGACTTAAGTCTAAGAATGCACATAAGTCCTACATAAGCACCGTCTAAGACTTAAGTACCCTTTATGTTTTGAGCCCCTAGGTCCCTAGCAACCGGTCTCAAAAAATACCAATGGACGACCTGGGAGATACAGTGCCACCAATTGTAAAAATTGTGTATTAATTTCGCACAAAAACATGCGCTAGTTTTGGACTGATTAATCTTATTCATACGCAAATTCTGTGATAACGATTGGTACCATGAAAGTCTCCATGCAATTTAATTGATATCGATTTTTCACTTGCCTCAGACCTTCTCCGGAACGCGCACCAGACCTCGGAAAAATCAAGTATGTTAAATTTACACCGAGATCGAGAGTCGATATTTACTTATAAAAAAAACTGCACCACTTCACTTTACGGAGCTGGTAAAGTGGTGATGGTGTTTAAAAGACTGTCAGAGGCAAGTAAAAAGACAATATTAGTTGTAAGTTATATGTTGAAAGGGTCGGCGGAACCTCGGATCATCTATACCTTAAAAAGAGCCAAAATTGTAAAATAAAAGACTTTGATTTTAAAAAAAAATATATATTTATTTATCATCTATACCTTAAAAAGAGCCAAAATTGTAAAATAAAAGACTTTGATTTTTTAAAAAAATATATATTTATTTATTCTTGAGGAACATTTTGGTCTTGTTCTGGAGTCAGAATCTTTGCTCTGTGAGTCATAAAACGTATAATTTTGGCAGACATCTTAATTGTATAGTATTTCTAAATATGCAATATCACAGTTCGCAGCACTGTTACGGTCAAGATCGAGTAAATGAAAGGCGCATACAGGTTTATGAAATTCAGAATATAAATTCTTTTAATGACGCTTCATAACAATATCTTTGTTTCATAGGGTGTACCGGGGCTTAATTTTTTTGTAGACACAATGAAAAATCATGTTTTAAACAACCATTTTCTATAAAATATGAAGGATAAAAGTAACAAATCTTGGAGTTTTGTCCATTTTTAACTAATGAAATATATCTAGAATGCCTACAGTTTCTCCAAATACGGCATTAAACAAGCTCTTGACCTCCTCTTTAAAATGATGTCAAGTTGAATATAGGTACTTGGATTACTTTTCCCGTGATTAGATATAGAATTTCAAAATATTATTTTATTTTCTACATAATTCCTTTCAAACTGTAAAAAAACGGGAAAAGATTCATGAAATCAATTAGGACGACATGATGGTTCTAGCACCAAAAAGACAGTCTGGAATCATTTACTAGGGGTGCTTTCCATTTAACCGGCATCGCCGGATTTTCCGGTGTTGCCTTCGTTGTCGATTGCTGGAACGTGCGTCGCCGGCGAGCGATTGTGGCAACGCAATATACCGTTGCCGATTAGGAAACAATATGGCGTCGAGGTTATCATATTCTACAAAACCAGTATTTCTAAAACTACAATTTGTCTTACTACATTGAAATACATTAAAACTGCAAATAGCCAAAATATATGGATCAAATTTTAAGATAAGTATCAGTTTTAAGCTGCAGTCGTCATCATTCGAGCATTGTGACGTTGCCAACCGTTCCATTAACGTCACCGTTTCCCGATAACGTTGCCGGCGAGGCAACGTTAATGGAAAGCGCCCCAGGTTTAGTTTGTGGTCGTGCCGACCAGAAAGTACGGGAAATGCTAACTATGACATCATACTAAACAACAAGTCATCAAAAGTACTTATAAATAAAGTAATTGCCTATTGTTATGGGTACGAAAACATTAAACTACATTAACAAATTACCTATGCGTGCAACTTTGTAGTCAAATAAGTCCAACAACGATAAATATAAACAACTGACTGATCGTGGTGCACTTGTCGATGTGACGTCATACTGTAAATTTTGACGCATATATTTTGTGTAGAGAGAGGCAGATCAAACAATTTTTTTATCATGGAAAAAATGCATTTTATAAATGAACAGAGCATAATCTTAAAACAATTATTATACCATTAAATCCTATCCATTATTCTTGTTTTGAAAACAGACAATACTGATGTTATTAATATTCCAGGTTTTGTTGTAAATATGAAATATAGATTTGACATTGCAAAGGTAAAATCTGGAGGAATTATCTTAGCAATAAGAGAAAATTTGGTTAAATATATTGAAGTTTTAACATCTGAATGTGAATATGTATCTTGGTTTAAGTTATTCAGAAACTTATCTAACAGTTCCTCAGATATATTGTTTGGAATTACATATGTTCCTCCTGAAAACACTAGATACTCGTCCAGCGACTGTTTTACTGACATAGAACAAGAAATGTTGAATATGTTAAAAATTACTCAGAATATATGTTTGTTAGGCGATTTCAATGCAAGAACTGGCAAATTGAAAGATTATGTATGTTTAGATAATTTTTTAGCAAACCATAATAACATGGACGAAGAAACACGGCAATCATTAGAACAGGTTAATATATTATTGGACTCAAATATTTCACTTGAAAGGTCAAGTTGTGATGATCACTGTAATAACTTTGGATACAAATTGATTGAACTGTGTAAGAATAACAATCTCTTCATTGTCAATGGCCGACTCGGAGAGAACCGGTTAACTTGTAAAGATAGAAGTACTGTAGATTATTACGGGCCGCCGGAAGGCGGTCCGTTATTTGATACACATTTAAATATTGTTACTGCGTTTCTGCGGGATAGTTCTTTTTTATTAGAATTAATACTATGCTTATTTTTATGAATTAAAAGTCAATTTGCATGTAGAAATATGTTTTATGCCTTTTAGAAAATATCACATATTTTTTCTTTTACTCGTAAATGAAAAGTAGGTCAAACTTAGTAAATTGTCGTATTTGGCGCGTTTTTATCGAGACTATAATCTATTCGGAAAATATCGGAGTTCTTCATTCTTTTCAAAACAATGCATCAGGATCGGTATGCGGGACATACTAAAGACCTAAAATATTAAAGACCTGAATGTCATTAAATTTTATATGAATGATATTTTTGAATTTCTATGTGCCGTGTCAAATAAAAAGAGTTTGTGTGTGTATTTATTATATTTCCATGTAAAATGTGGTAGAAAATTTCATGAAATGACATTATATCAATTATTTACGCAAGAATATGACAGAAATGAAAATTTGAATTGACTGGAAAATTTGAACTAATAAATTTTTATTTTATTATGAGGTCCCTTGAAATCATGCTAATACATTAAGTTTTCATTCAATACAATGCAACCAAAATAACCCAAAATGGTTTGAAATACATAATCTCCAAGAGAAAAATGATGAGTTGCACTTTGTATTAGAGTAATGTACAAATCAATGTGTTCTCCATTACTTTATACTATGGCAATGATCATACAATTTCCGTTAGAAATGCTTACAGTAACGAAATCGATTCTTTAAGATAATAGTAAAATGTTAAACTTCAAAACAAGTTGCTGAAAGTATATTAAAATTTACCATAAAAATTAGAACAACCAACTCTTATTTTCTTCTTTGTGGTGTGTTTTTATGTAAACAACCAATGATTCATACAACAATTATATTTTTTGCGGCCCATTTGACGCTTGCGTCAATATGATTTCTTGTGTATTATGTAATGCGTCTTTGTTGCAGTCAGTTAATGGGTTTTTTATTCACGATTTTTGTAACTTATACTCCGATGTTCACAGTCCAATCACTTTTGAGCTTTTGGATCAATTATCAATAGAGAAACAATCAAGTAGCCAATCAGCCGAAAAAGAAGATTCAAACTTATTCATTTGGGAGTCTGGAAAAGCTACAGAATTTGCACATAATATCAATAGCGATAAATTAAACGAAACTGTCAGAAACTGTCAGAAATATTGAATATTTACAAGGTAAACCCATTGTAGAACAGTACGATATAGACAAAATCACTAGTGAAGTCTGTAATATTTTTATTGCTTCAGCAGGAAAGACATTAAAAAATAAAACTCCCCCGAAGAAAAGACAAGACGATGCTAATAAACCATGGTTCAATAAAACTTGTCGCACAGCCAGAAGAAAATACCACATTGCAAAACGTTTATATAATAAAGAAAAATCAAATGAAACTTTTAATAATCTTAAAATGTATGGCAAAGAATACAAGAAAACATTGGATAAAAGCATCAAGGACTACAATAATAGTATTTCAGACAAGCTTAAGGAACTCCATAAAGGGAAACCTAAAGAATACTGGGATATTTTAAATAGTACCAATAAGAAAGACAAAACTAGTGTAAATATTGATTTAATGTTTGAGTTTATGAAAAAAACAAACGAAGGCACAGTTGAAGACCAAGAGATAGATATAAACATAAATTTAGATAATGATACACTTCTTAATCAGTCTATAACTTGTGAAGAAATTAGGAATGCTGTAAAAAAATTAAAAAACAATAAAGCGCCTGGCGGTGACCATGTTATCAACGAATATATTAAGACAACAATGAAAACCTTCTTACCCTTATATGTAAACTTTTTCAATTTGGTTTTTGATAGTGGCCTAGTCCCAGACGATTGGCTATTAGGAATAATTAAGCCAATTTACAAAGGCAAGGGCGACAGGAGTCAGCCTGAAAATTATAGACCTATTACATTACTCAGTTGTTTAGGAAAACTTTTTACTAGTATAATATGTGACCGTTTAAACACCTTTGCTGACGAAATACACTTAATCAATGAAGCGCAAACAGGTTTTAGAAAGGGTTATTGTACATCAGATAATATATTTGTTATTGATTTTCTTTGTAAATATGCACTAAACAATAAGAGGAAACTATTCTGTGCCTTCATTGATTTTAAACAAGCTTTTGATACAGTTTGGCGAGATGGACTATGGACGAAAGTTCTTGAAAGTGGGATAGATGGAAAATGTTTGAGATTTATTATTAACATGTACAAGGGTATTAAATCAAAGGTAAAAATTGGTCAACATTTATCAGATTTTTTTATGTGTAACATAGGTGTAAGACAAGGAGAAAATTTGTCACCATTTTTATTTTCTCTTTTTATTAACGATTTGGAAGATTATTTATTAAGAAACCAGATAGAGGGTTTTACTTGTCCTTCTCTTCAAATACAGGATGATTTATTTGCTATGTTGAAACTCTGTCTACTTTTTTATGCCGATGACACTGTCTTAATATCTGAATCTGCGCCTGATTTACAAAAGGCTTTAGATGTGTTTGCAAATTATTGTGATATATGGAAACTTAATGTCAATATAGCCAAAACAAAAATACTCATTTTTTCAAAAGGTGCAATGTCAAAGCGTAAATTTTTGTATAAAGGAGTAACTATTGAAAACGTAAAATCATTTTGCTATTTGGGTATTGTTTTATCAAGAAGTGGAAAATTTAATAATGCTAAAAAACATTTAGTAGAACAAGCGTCAAAGGCATTGTATGGTGTTTTACGTAAAATACGTTATTTTAGCCTACCAATTAATTGTCAGTTAGACCTATTTGACAAGGTCATTAACCCAATTTTACTTTACTCGTGCGAAGTGTGGGGTTACGAAAATTTAGATATTATTGAAAAGGTACATTTAAAATTTTTGAAATTTATTCTTAATCTTAAATCTAGTACTCCAAATTGTATGGTGTATGGAGAAACTGGAAGGTATCCATTGTCACTCTTTGTTAAAATTAAAATGATAATGTACTGGGCAAAAGTTTTGACAGCCCACGATTGTAAACTCACTAATGTAATCTATTGTTATTTTTATAGATGTTACATGATATACTCAACTCGTGCGGGTTGTCATATATATGGGAAAATCAAACAATATGTAGTTATAACTGGCTTAAGTCAATAGTTAAAGAAATATTACAAAATCAATTTGTACAAGATTGGAGAAGTATTGTAGATAACTCACCAAAATGTATTAATTATAGAATTTTTAAAACAAATCTCAATTTAGAAAAGTACTTGTTGATTTTACCTACAGATCTACGGATCACGTTTACAAAATTACGAACATGTAATCATCGATTCCCCATTGAAACAGGTAGATGGCATAATATTGAAAAACATTTAAGAAAATGTACAATGTGTGATTCTAATAGTATTGGGGATGAATTTCATTATATTTTAGAATGTACATATTTTTGTAAACGACAGAAAAATGTTTTTACCCAAGAGATATTATGAAAACCCAAATATTATAAAATTTAACGAGCTCATGAATACTTTTAATGTAGAAAAACTAAAAAACTTGTCAATATTTATTAAGAAAATTTTCAAAGTCTGTTCTTCCAGAAACCAACTATAACAACCTATTGTATTGTGACTTTTTTTTTGTCATTATTACTTCATTAATACTTATTGTATTGTAACTTTTTTTTTGTCATTATTACTTCTACTGTACATGTGATCCTTGACTGTGTTCGTGTACATTTGTATATACTGAATTTGAACCTCAAACACCAGTGAACTGGTCTTGAGCGAATAAAGAAAATTGAATTGAATTGATTCGATATGTGATTTTTTTAGAGCGTGTATTATTTCCTTTCTAGAGTGTTTAATGTACAAGTTCGACGTGTTTAACATCGGGAAGGCTATTTAAATCTAATCTTTACAAGGGCAAGGACTAAACAGGTCATTACAATCTTTTGGATATAAATTAAGGGAAGGTTTAATTTATTAAAAAGTGCTGTTGCTTTGATGAGATCTATAGAATGAATTTTATATATACGTAAAATATTAAGCGATGGTCATATAAATTCCAACCGGAGCTCATTTCTTTGATATTTATTCTAATATAAGATGAACTCTATACAATGCAACAGCACTTTTCAGAATCTACCAAAAGAGTAGAATTTCATTATCTTATAATTTACTTTTTTAATTCTAATAAGGATATGTCCTTGTAATATTGAAATTTGTTTATGACCTTCATTCGGGAAAATTATAAACACATGTCAAGTGACTGTTAATTCAGGGGACCACACTATAAGTGTAATACAAAGTAGCATTTACAATACTGTTTCATTTAATATCACATTTATATCATCTGAGGATAGAATAACTTTACGTAAATATTTTGTAATAATAGATGCATCGGTTTATGAACGTTTAATTCCGCTGATATTTTCATAGTAAGCCTTAACAGTGTTGCGTTTTTCAAATTTAAGATATTTCTTAACATTATATCATCCTTGCCTTGCCCTTTAATCAATTTCTGTAGGACTCGTCTGAAGCAAAGAGTGTAACAATTTACAACTAGATGCTGTCATTAGACAGTAATACCCGCACCATGTGTTTGCCCCTAAATAACACTGTTTTGTACCAGTTTAATTAAAAATGAAGGCTACATGCAAACTCCGGTAATACATTTAAAAATTATAATTTTCATAACTGAAGGATGAGATCCCTGCCCATATGATAATACACATCGTGACATGAGCAGCACTTTATGTGCAATTTGGGGTAGAACTGTTTGCAGTGAATTTTCAGTTAATCAAAAATCTTAACATTTTATGTCATAGGAAGTATAATGGTCTATATAATTATTACAAACAAAATTAAAAATTAAATTATGCCCCCTCCCCGTGGCGGTTGCCAGTTTTAAATTTGCTTCTGTGTGCCTACATGAACATCATCGTGTGCACAGATTTAGAGAAGGGGTGGGAGTGAGGGGTCCAGACCCCCCCTCCCCATGAAAATTCGTAAATTACCAAAAATACACCTTGGACCCCAATGCTCTTACAGACATGTAAACGCTCTAACCCATTGCGCTTCAATGTTAGGTAACATTATTTGGGGGGTAAATATTTAATCAATATTCAACATACTTTATTGTTTATCTCAATAGGAAGTATACATGTACATCACAATATGCAGGTGTCCTGCACCACCTTAAAGCTGTTATTTACCTAATAAAATAGTGCAAGTGGATTTGAAGAATAGGTCATAAAAATACATGCATGTTACAAATGACTGATCTTTGTCTGAAGTTACGTACACAACACAGGTTTGCATGTCTCATTAGCGGGTACTAGTTTTACCCAGCTCTTCGATTAAATGGGTTCACGTGTATACATACATGGGAAAACGGAACGGAAGGAAAACGGAAAATCTTATCTAATGTTATTTACCTCATAGATTTGTTAAGTATGCTAAAACGATATACTTTATGTACCTTTTTAATTTTTTTTTTAAGATTAGCAATATTAGATTATTTATTCAAGAATATTTATTTCCTCAAAATTAACAGTACATGCATTGACCACTATATTCTGTCCCAAAATATCCTCGATTCACTTTTTGCTGTATATTTATATATACCTCAGGGTTCAAGCGATTCTCTTTTAGAAGCATTAAACATTCTCATTATTCTTTCTTTAGAACGTCCTCTCTAGCTTATCAGCTGGTATAAATACACGGCTAAAAATAAAGAAGTCTACGGGGTTTTGCATTTTAACAGACCCGGATGATAGTGTTGAAAAATTGTGCATGGTCTTCTGAGTGACTTTCAAATGGAGAAAAGATGTCAACATTTTCCATTATAAATCGCCAAATGTGCTGCATGAATATTTTGGGATCGACAGACTATAGTCCCAATATATAATCGGAAAATCAAACCAGGCAACGTCTAGAGCTCTCTATTCGGATCATATGTATATAGCTGCTGGAATAAACAACTGCATGCTTTGTAATGCAAACGTAAACAAAATTGCATTGCTAAAAATACTAGTTTCACAAATTACTAGTTTCACAAATTACCGGGTATTTTAATGTTTACTGTATTTTAATTTTTTAATGTCGTCAGTCCTACATTTTTTTTCTTCCATCTCAATGATACTGTATCGTCTGTATGATAAAAGATCGTCTAGAACACCGAAAATTCAATTTTGATGTAAGTATATACATGTACATCATATTTGAAAATAATATAAAAATACTCAAAACACGCATAAAACGCTTTCACTAACTGCGTACGTTACGCTAATATGCCAGCAATACCATATAAGAGAAATAAGTAAAAAGTTATAACTAATTTGCTCGTTTAATCATGTTAATGTTTCACAATTCGTATACATTTGATTTTTCCGTTTCGTACTCAACTAAAGCCGAATGAATACAATGCTATAATTGATAGACATTCATATGAATATTAATAAGATAGCAACATGTTGATAATCATTCATTAGATATAAATAAAAGATACAAAGTAAATCGTTTCTGGCCAGTCTATACCCTTTTTAAGCGATAAACGTGATGATATTTTCCATTCCGTTCCGTTTTCCGTTCCGCGTTTTAGCAACACCCATACATATGTTTTTCCGTATGCAGAAAAGGATTACGGTAGTTAAGATCAGCTAAAGGAATTCATTATTGTGTTTTAATTGGATTATCATTATGATGTTGACCAATTTAGGTAAGCATAATACATTTAGTAGCAGAAGCACAATATAATAAGATGCCAGCATGGGATTCCTGCCAGCATACATACGCATGTATAAAAGTTCTACTTTCACTTTCTAAATGTAATCTCCCTTTGACAGCATACTGTATCATCATCTTTTAATATTTAAATAAGCTTATCATCGTTACCTATCCTATCGCATTTGTAAAGTTTCTGTCATTTTAGTTGCAAAAGTTATTTTTTTCATTTGTCAGACTGCATGCACTGTTGAGTTGACCCCATATTGACCCTGTATAAACAATTTCTTATTAAATTTGTGTATTACATATGTAAGTAAGTGTAGACACTTATATTTTTTATATGAGTAATAATAGGAAGGAAGGAGTATTTCTTTCTTAATGTATTATAATGCATCAAATACAATGTAGGTCATGACCTTATTGGACTGTTCTGACCCCATGAAACAGGAAAATACAAAATATCTTCTAAAGTCATTATGATGCATCAACTGGTGTAAAGTACATTAATGACCCCCAGGTGTTGTCTTTAAACCCCCCCCCCCCCATCCCCCCCGCCTTTTAATATGAAATAGGAAATGATATGATACACTGTATATTTTGTTAACTTCTGAGATCTGAGATCCTCATCCCTAAACCGTTTAATTATTTTTGCTCTTTGTGTCATTGCGCGTAAAATTGTATTGTAAGATTATGCCCCCTTGGAGACACCCTGACATTTTAGAACTAGAAATAATAATGTATTTTATCTTATTCATATGTTATACAGTAGTGTTTGATCCATGTGGGTAATTCCTAGCCTAATGATGTCACTGCTTTGTTTAGGAGACTTTACAATTGCCCCAAATAGGTGAATACACATGGAAGTGATGCATATAACACTTTGTTTATAAATCTTAAAAATTGAATTAAGCAATTTCCAAAATGTTAATGTGAATCACGAGAGAAAAAGCAATCAAGAAATGATTTAAAATTTGCTACTGTACACATGTAAGAATGTATTAAGAAGACTGAATCTTTATAAGCAGGTTAGATTTGGGGGGGGGGGGGGGGGTGAATGTGGAGTATAAACATTTATAATTTGAATCATTTATTGTTATTAATTAATTTTAACTTGTCAATGAATACTACTTATTGATCCCAAGGTAGAAATATGACCTCTGATCGTATCTCAATATATCATTTGTCAATTATGCAAGGTGTAATGTAATTTTTTTTAAGAATAACATTTTTTACCAGTTTATAAAAGTTTTTAGACACCCAAATTATATTTTGATTTTAATAGATTATTCGACAAGGAAGGGGGGGGGGGGAGAACAGTTTATATTTGAGTTTGTTTGGGAGTGGGGGTTCCAAGTCATATATTTGACAATTTTTTAATGTAATTTAAAATAAGACTAAGCCATACTACAGTCATGAACATGAATAGTATAGAACAAAACACAAACTAATACATGTACATGTATATATACATAGGAAGTATTACAAAACAGATGATTGATCTATATCTGGGTTCTTAAATTGAATCATATATCATGTACATATTATATTATTGTTTCTTTGTTCAAGGCATTTAAGATGGTATGTAGGTCATGATCCCAAGTGCTCTTCCTGAAATTATCAAATATCATAAAAACCATTGAGATCCCCACCTTAATCCAAAGATATTATTCCTTCTTAGGTCATGCAGGCGCATCAGATCATTATGGCATGTAAGTCATGACCCTAAGGGGTCATCCTGACCCCCTTAAAATCAGAAATTGTCAATTATCTTTAAATTATTGATGTTTGATGATCCTATCTCTATTTAATCTTTATTAATTATTAAGTCTCCTGCATGAAGTTTGGAGACTTATTGTTTTTGTACGGTTCTTAATACATGTAGTATATATTCTTCATCTTCTTTTTCTTCTTTCCCACTCTGAACTTGTTTCTCAGAGATGGCTGAACATAATTGTACAAAACTCTAGGATGTGATAGGCCTGCAAATCTAGTTGTGCACACTGGTTTGATTTTTCTCATTTTGGGTTAGACAACCACTTTTCGGGGGGGGGGGGGGGGGGGGGGGGGGGGGGGGGGGGGGGGTGTCAAAAGGGCGGGAGTCTAACATTGAACCTTGTAGGAAGAATCATAGACTCTATTGTAAATGGTAACTTGAAAACGGACAAAGATAATAATATAGGGTTTTCATAATCATATATTGGCTGTTACTGGCAATATATAGGGTTTATTAGATCTGACCCCTGGGGTCATCCCCACCCCCCAGGAATTTGAAATTACCATATATCTCAGAAACTGTTATAATCATGACCCCTAAACCATATATATTCATGTTTCTGATGTCAAGGGGCATCAAATGTTATGTAGGTCATGGGCCCTGTGGGTGGTCCTGACGCCCTCAAACAGCAAGTCCCTTAATATCTTCAAAACAGTTGAGATCCCCACCCTTAAACCATATATATTCTTGTTCCTTGTGTCAAGGGGCATCAAACGGTATGTAGGTCATGGGCCCCGGGGTTGGTCATCACCCCCCTTGAACAGGAAGTGCACGAATATCTCGAAAACGGTTGAGATCCCCACCCCTTAACCATATATATTCTTGATCCTTAAAGGGCATCAAAAGGTATGTACCGGTAGGTAATGGGCCTCAGGGTTAAATTTAATTTTTCAAAACCGTAATGCACATCTATGGAACAGTTCCTTTCATATCCCAAGATATGATGTGTCTATCCATTAAATCATAAAAGGAGTTCTAGGATCTATGTTTTTTTTTAAGTGATAAACGTCAATTTTCTGCTACATTTTGACTCCCTGGATGAAATTTAAATTTTGAAAACCTTACTGCACATCTATAGAACAGTCCTTATCATATCCCAAGATATGATTGTCTATCCATTAAATCATAAGAGGAGCTCTTGGATCAATGTTTTTTTTTTTTTATTGATAAACGTCAATTTTCTGCTACTATTTGACTCCCAGGATGAAATTTAAATTTTTAAAACCTTATTGCACATCTATAGGACAGCCCCAATTATATCCCAAGAGATGACGTAGCTACTCCAAAAGTTGTAAGAGGAGTTCTGGGAACCATATTTTTTTTGCCAAAAAACGTCATTTTTTGTTGCCCACTGATCCCCTTAATTAAAAAAAAAATTCTGGAACCTGATCATGCCTCAATATGACACCCCCAATCATATTCTAGAAGATCATTTGGCTACTGCTTAAAAAAAATGACGTTTTTTAAACCAGTTTTTTTGTAAAAAAACGTCATTTTTTAGCCATTAAATGACCCCCGGGACAAAATTGAAAATTCCGAAACCTTATTGCGCATCTATAGGATACCCTAAAACATATTCCAAAAGATGATTTGTCTACTTTTGAAAATGTAGGAGGAGTTCGAGGAAGAAGGTTTTTTGTGAAAAAACGTCATTTTTTACCAATTATTTGACCCCCAGGACTAACAGAGAATTTTTGAAACCTTTTTACAAAACAACATGATACACCAAATCAAACTCCAAGAGTTCAGTTTGCTGGTTTATAAGATGTAAGAGCAGTTTGAGAAAGTAAAACGTGACAGACGGACGGACGGACGGACGGACGGACGGACAGACGGACGGACGGACGGAACAGGGTAACAACAATATACCCGAACTTTCTTTAGAAAGTGCGGGTATAATCAATGTATCGCTTACCCCTCCCCCCCCCCCCCAAAAAATGCATTATACTAAAGGATGACTGCACTTAGCACCATATTTTGAGGATTTTTTGGTCGCTTCTGTTCCGGTTTTTTTTCTTAACCTAATATTGTTTATTTTATAAAAGAGTCTTGTAAATTCCCAACATAAATTAAGATTTTAGACTGTGATACAATAAAGTCATACTATGTTTTTCTCCTTACATTTTTCGAAAAAAAGATAATTTTTGATTATCTGCCCTTGATCGAACATTAGATTGATATCAAAATACATGATAATAAGAGGTGGAACTGACATTATCAGAATGATACTAAAAGTAGACTAGCATGAATAACAATGCCAAGTCTAAAAGCTCACTCTTTTAGATCACTCTTTCACCATGGCCCGTATTATTCTATATGGTACACGTAAACTATTTACTATGGTTTCAACAATAAGACCACGCCCAGAAAACTTTAAAACTTTACGGGGTATGGTCACAGTTTTGGTCAAAAATTATTTTTCTTATTTTAATTTATACAATGTTTCAGTAAGGCATTTTTAATAGGCAGCCAATTTGAGTGTCATTCGTAGAGGTAAAGGCGATTGACAGAGCTTGCAATTCTTTACTTTATTAACAAAGATTTTGTTTGCATTTTGCATGCTGAAGTGAAAATTCCAGTTTTTAAGACCTAAAATAAATGTGTTACACGTAAGTAACTGTTTATTTATGGTTAAGATGAATAAGAAGATAGACAAGTCAGCTTGAAAAAGATTTGTTACTGGTATATTGAATCATATTAATCTTCCTTTGACATAACTTAGACAATGCACAACTACTGTTATAAACCGAGAACAATAGAATAACAGGATCTGACTATGTATGAGGTCAATAGAAAAGTGTGCGTACTCATTATCGTATGGAGATTCAAGAGATCGTGATGACCCCGCCTATGAAAACAAATTCAAACAATATAGTATTGAACGCAATATTACGTAACGTTGCAGTTTGGATGTAGGCCATTTCTGCAATTGAAAAAACAAGTCTTTAAAAAGTTTATTTTCTCGCAAATATTGCATGTCCCGAAGTGTAGTCATTGTTTTAGAAAGAATTGACCATGTAGATATAAAGAAGCGTATAACCTGAATGGCCCAGGAGACCTAAAGTCCTTCAAGAACAAACCAAATGCAATTTAAAAAGATAAAGTATTGATTGCTATCGTATATTAAATTAAATTCTATTTGAGTCAAGCGTTTTTGGACTTGGTTAAATTTTTTTTTTTTAAAAACATACCAGGCTTTAAATTGTTTGGTATCAGACACTTACCACATTGAAAAAACTCAGTATACTGTAATGAAAAGGTAGTTCAAGTCAATACAACAACTGAATGCGTTCCTGTTTAAAGATCATGTATGCGCAATACATTTGTACTACTGATATATGTGTCAGCCGGTAATGACGTTATGAAATTCATGCTGCCATTAAAACACCGGTAAGTTCTGTAATTCCTGTTCAACAAACGAATTTTAAAATGCAAGACTATGTGTAGCTTCTAAACTGTATATGTACGGGAAATTCAGGCTGTAGAGCTTTAGTTTCATTTATGCAAAAACTCTATTGGTCGATAGTCAATAAATGTCACAGTGAACAGCAATAAAAAAAGACTTGTAATACCGCTCCTCTGCAAAACGATATTTCATGAAAATCAAATCTCTCTCTCTCTCTCTCTCTCTCTCTCTCTCTCTCTCTCTCTCTCTCTCTCTCTCTCTCTCTCTCTCCAATTTCTGCATAATTTTATTCCTTGCATTTAACTTCACTGTGTTTTGAAAAAAGGATTTATTTCTATTAACTACAGATTTTCATAGAGAATTGAATGTTTATTAACACATAGCTATCTTAGCAGTGAATGTTTCGCTGATTCGTAACAATTGTATTTGGTTTAATTTGTCAAACAAAGCAGAGCAAAATTCGATTGTCCTTAAAACAAACCAAACAATTTTCAACAGAAATAGATGTACATATCTAGCAGAATGTCACTTTTGCGCCAGTTACATGTTTTAGACATAGCCAACTTTAAGATTCCATACATCATTTTTGCATTTAAAGACTACCGGAATCATGAATGAAAAATAAAATCTCAAAAGTTTCTTCTCATTTTTATGTAAATTTCTTTAAAGTTTTTGTTTTTAAGTACTTTTATTAATACGAGATATAGTATGCCGCATAAGCTTTGTTTTCTGATACATCCATATAAAAAGATCCTAAAATTTATTATTTTACAAGTAGTTTTCAGGCCTAGGCGGCCACTTAAGTACAAAAGCCTAAATATGGACCTTTTGTTTGCATTTTGAGCTTCATTTTGAACTCCATATTTTACCCTGATCTTAAACTCCTTTAAAAATGTAACCTTTGGTAAAAAGTGACCTGCATGCAATGTACAATGCAATGTAATAACAAAAATTAATGCTCGCACGACCGTAAAAGAGCATAGGTAATTATTTTATTTTACATTTTTACTAAATGAACAAACATATATATATGAACATCATTCTCATGTCTTTTTTTTATTGATAGTGTCAGGGGGGGGGGGGGCTTCACAATTTAAGTTTCATTCACACTAAATTTGAGTAAGACAACCTTAGCAGTTTCGGAGAAGAAACACGGAGATGGACAAAACAGGGATCACAGTAGCTTACCTGAGTGACTTACTAGGTACAAGTAACCATATATTGATCATAAAAGTTTTACACTAAGTACAATAAAGTGTTTATTTATTTTCTTTCAGGTTAGTCTTCACACTGTGTTTTGTGATAATTCAATTAGGATTTCTTATATATTTCACTTCGCTTATTGATCCAAACTATGGAAAGGATAGCAGAGTACGTTTCAAAAATAAATATACCGAAACTCAAAGACTTAAAAATATACTTCATGGGATGCAGAAACTGTTGACTTTGGTACACAGGAAAGCAAACGTTGGAAACAGCCGGGAGGAGTCTTGTGATATTGAAACAGCTCTATTATTTTTGAAAAACAATAATGTGTCCGAAACAGTGTTCACTAACACATTTGAAGGTATTTATTCACCTCCAGAGGCACTGTACTTTATATTGTATATCCATAAATCAATAAAAAATTTTCGTGAAAAAAAAACAGCTCATAGAAATCACCATTTGATTTCTTCTATGCAGGTCTTTAACTATTAATGGTATGTACTGCCAATAGTATTTGCTTTTGCTACAGCTAACTATTTAATAAGATATCAGCATATTTTAAAGCATATCCCCATTACACAAATTATTCAAGAACCAATTTTAAGCTTGTATTTATTTTCAGATGTCACACCTTTAGGGGGTACAGACTGGGGCTTTAGAACACACATACCTTGTTCAAACAAATCCTCAGCGGTTAATGACGCCGGTAAGGAAGTGCCTCGGAGACAGTTTATACCTTCGTGTTTCAATGATTACGTGACATTAGAAGTGAGAGAAAACTTTAATGAGTCTTTGCCATTATTTAAGTTTCCTGATACGTGTCTCAAAAAAATTATAGATAAATTTTGTACCACACCTTTCTTAGTTCCAAATATTATACACTATATATGGTTGGGAAAAGGGATATTTGATTTCATGTATTTTGTAAGCATCTTAAGTGGACATAAAAAACAACATCCTTGCTTAATATTTCTGTATTACGACACGTTACCCTCGGGTGAATGGTGGAATCTTTTACTCCTGCATGTGCCTAATATCATACCAGTAAATGTGACTCCTCCATCAGAAATATCAAACCAGAAGATCCTGTATGTACAGCACAAGTCGGACATACTTAGGCTTCAAATTCTCACAGGTATAATTGTATGACTTTATCACGTGATGTTGTTCCAAGAACTTTTTATGTTTTAAGAATTTATGACATTGGTCATCCACAGTACCTGTACACTGGAATATTCAAACTTTCAAATAATCACTAATGCATGTAAGTAAAACATCCACTTTATATAAGTAAACGGGTTTTCTATGTATTTCAGGAAGGCAAAATTATTTTCTTGGGTACGCGTGGAAATAAAACAAATTTAAATGGATAAACCGGACTTTCTAAAATTTGAACATATTTGTTGACATTCGAAGACGTTTTATAGTATTCCTGGATTGACAAGTGCCACAAAAGTAGTGAGCGCAAGAAACAATGTTTTTTTTTCAACAAATGATATACAGGATACAGAGTTATTTTCGCCGCGTGTAGTGTTTGCCCTTCTACACTTGCAAACAATTTCGTCCCATCTTTAATTCACCCAGGCACACTGGTGTTTAAAAAAAGAGATAATTTGAGACAACGAGTGCGAAAGGAGTGAACATCAAACGTGGGCGAATAATTAACTGTCGGGTTTAACTCTGAAAACATTGACCAAAAATTATGCTTTGTACAGAATTAATTTTTTTAAATCCATCAAACTTTTAATAGAAAAAACTGCTAGATTCATTTATCAATGAGTTATAATAAAACATTTCCATGGTATGAATACATGCATTACCAACCCAGAAGTCAGGACCATCATTAATTTTTTAAGAAAAGAAAATTTCAAACTTATACTTTTGTTGTACAGTTGTTCTTTAAAAAATTGGTATCCAAAATAAAATTCATTTTAGATCTAAGAAAGAACATGGTCATTTGCGTTTTTAGGTTTTGCATAACCGTTAACACTTTATGCAAACATTTATATAACATAAAAAGTACCAAGCAGCTATCACTTCAGAATTGTTTTTCAGAGTATGGAGGGATTTATCTTGATACCGACCAACTGCGGTGATTATCGCTCGTAAAAACTCGGCATTTATCAAAAAATGGATGGACAGCTACTCTGCTTACAAGCCAAACGCATGGGGAGAAAACTCGGTAATAAATGCAACCAAACTGGCCAAACAGAACCCGGATCTCATTCATACAGAAAAACATTACTGTTCATTTTATCCACATCCTAACTATCTATCTAAGCAAAATTACAAATGGTCACATAGCTATGGACTCCATATATACAAGCCAGGACGTGTGGAACAGTTGAAACAGTTAAACTTCTCCAGCATAAGAAAACTGAACAATACGCTTGGGGCTGCTTTCCGGTTCGTTCTATTTGATAATAAAGAACTATGTTTGTAATTTTCAATTTATAATTTTCAAACTTTCAAAGCACACATATACAACTTTTTATTACTATTCAAAAGTGTTTTGTTAGAGCACAATCTATGTGATTTTAAGTGTACCGATATGATTTGTATGAAAATTAAACACGATTAAATGTTACAAATACTAAATAAAATATCATCCTTTTTTTTTTATAACAATACAATTGTTTTGATAAAATTCATTTGACTGATGGATTTTTGTAATTCAATAAACAACTATTAAGTATGTAATTTGTTTTCATTGGTATTTTTTTTATCTTGAGTCAATCTTGAGAGGCTAAACGAGTAGTTTTTATGTTGGAAAATTGATTTTAAGTGTACTTAAAATGCTTTATATATATATATATATATATATATATATATATATATATATTGATTTTTCAATTTTGCCTTACGAGTTATCGTACTTTTTAATAACTATTATCAAGAAGTAGAGAATGCTCCAAGTGGCCACGTAATGTTGGTGTCATCGATGAAATTAAAAGCGGGAATTCTAGCGCTGATTCACTTTCTTTCAGGACGCTGCACGGGTAACACCTTTGAATACTGATTCTGTTCCTTCGGACCATTTCCTTAAAAATCCACCACCTTCCCTCCACCTTTTCAGTGTTAAATTTTTTATATTATTTTCTTTATTTTTCTTCTTTTTCATGCATGTATTTTTTGTAGGTGTACAAAGCGTTTTCAGACCACAAGGAATTTGTTTGACGATATTACGTAACCAATTTTCGATTTCAGTTTCTCAATACCGTCAATTAATAAAATTCATATTCGTATATGATTATTAATTACTATTCGGAAATTAATTATAATTACATCATATTAAGATTTTAAGATCAAATGCAGAATTGTGACATAATTCAATTAAATTTCAATTGTAGTATTACGTAATATTATTTTACATAATTTTACACAATGTGTTACAATTAAAGTCACGCTGATGGCAAAAAGCAACATATACAATGTCTTGTTTTAGTTATATATTATGTATCGAAAGATGGAGGTGATGGTCATACGTCAAGTAAACTACATAAGCTATCGCCCCTTCATACGGAAATCAATTATTATGAATAAAGAGACAATCATAACACGGAGTGCATAGTTCGTAGTTGTAACGTTATTCAGACATCATATAGTGTTCCGACACTAAACGTGTAATCACTGCTCGTTGGTTGAAAATCAGAGTCCAATAACTAGTCAAAATTTAGTCGTGATTAAAAACAAGGTCTACATTACATGTACAGCATTACCTCAAAACAAATATAATTGATACAGAAAATGAACGAAAGCCATGTAATGAATTGATTCAACATCACCCAAAGCAAGCGAGGGTCTGAAGTTTAACTAAGACGGATCGGAGTGGGCTTGATATACAGATAGTAGAACGAATGAACGTAATAGTATAACGATTTAATTTTAATTATAATATTAACTTACCCCCATAAAAACTTAATTCTCATCCTCCTCATTACATTTTCAAGGGTGTGAAACTTGTATAAAAGGTGACGTTCACTTTCACAAAGATAATAAGATTAAACGCCTCTCTCTCTCTCTCTCTCTCTCTCTCTCTCTCTCTCTCTCTCTCTCTCTCTCTCTCTCTCTCCTTCCTTGAAAGATAAAACTCTGCGCCATCCAGTCGCCTTTAAGGTCAAGATCTATTAAATGAAAGGTGCCTACAGGTTTATGAAACTCAAAATGTATATATATTTTTAATAACGCTTCATAACAATATTTTTGTTTCATAGGGTATACCGGGGCTAAATGTTTTGGTAGATGCAATGAAAAATCATGTTTAAAACAACCATTTTCTATGAAATATGAAGGATAAAAGTAACAAATCTCGGAGTTTTGTTCATTTTTGATTAATGAAATATACCTAGAATGCCTACAGTCTCTCCAAAAATGGCAATAAACAAGCTCTTGACCTCCTCTTTAAAATGATGTCAAATTAAATATAGGTACCGGGATTACTTTTCCCATGATTAAACATAGAATGTCAAAATATTGTATTATTTTATACATAATTCCTTTGTAGCCGTAAAATACGGGAAAAGATTCATCAAACCAATTATGACGTCGATCATAATGGTTCTAACACCAAAAAGACAGTCTGGAATCATTTACTAGATCTTGACCTTAAGTTATATTTCAGTTTCCTCTCTGTTTAAGCTTTTTCCTACGTATTGGAAAAAGTTTCCTTAAACAGTGTATTTTGTTTGTTTTATATGCATGTATGATTATCAGAAGATTTACATTCTAATCAAATGCACTACTTGTATAATTTCATAAGAAAAAATGATGAGTAGGTTTTCTCCAGCGATGGTCAAAAATTTAAAATGTCCCTGCACGTTCTCACTTGAACATGTTTATTTATTTCGCCATAAAACTGACATTTTTACAAGGCCTTTTTCAATTTGAAAACGCCGTATTTGAAGAAAGTCGATAAAGCAACTCAATTTAATGTTATTACAAATATTCTTTTGCAGAGGAGACTTTGTTACAAGTAGCTATTTTTATTCTAATGAGGTAAGATAAGTAACAATATTTGCATGATTATAATGACATTTCTCTAAAAGCTTGAAAGAGTAATACCGGTATTTGAACACTCGGTTGAATTTACGATTTTGAACCAAAGCAGGGTTATTAATGAAGTCTGTCACTAATACGTACATTTGTAAAAGTAATACAGCTGGTAAATTGAAAGAGAGCAGATTAGGCCAAACACTTTATCATTACATGTAAATTACTCTCCGACATTTTCCAATTTTCTATAGATAATGGTAGTCTACCTTCTAATTTTCTTTTGCTATGACTTAAACAGTGCTTCAAGTTCGTCGCTATTTTCTTTCATTTTCACAACTTATGTGAACTGTGCTTTGAATGCATTCTGATGTTGTACTAGCTTAAGGGTTGAATTACAAAGTACGTTTAGTAATCGACTTTACCTTCCAATCACAAAATTCATTGACCCTCTATGTTCTGCCTCTAAAATTATAATTTTATGTGTTCAGTGTGACTTTACTAGTGTCTTCATCCTTAAAGATGACTTGCGAGATACAACACAAAATTGATTATTCAGCGGAGGTAGTTTCATTTTATTAGGCTTTAGGCCAGTCAGACTGATAAAGCTGTCTGTTATTCAATCAGCCAGGAAAGATGAAACTTGTGTGAAAGCATCCTCAGGTAGTGTAAATTCAAAGTTGTGAAAATCATGACCCCTTGAGCTAGGGTGGGGCCACAATCGGGGGTCGAAGTTTAACATAGGAATATATAGAGTAAATCTTTAAAAATCTTCTTCTCAGAAACTCATCAGCCAGGAAAGCTGACACTTGTGTGAAAGCATTTTCAGGTAGTGTAGATTCAAAGTTGTGAAAATCATGACCCCTGGAGCTAGGATGGGGCCACAATGGGGGGTCGAAGTTTAACATAGGAATATACAGAGTAAATCTTTAAAAATCTTCTTCTCAGAAAATAAGCAGCCAAAAAAGCTGTAACTTGTGTGAAAGCATCCTCAGCTAGTGTAGATTCAAATTTGTGAAAATCATGACCCCTGGGGTTAGGGTGGGGCCACAATGGGGGGGGGGTCGAAGTATTACATAGGAAAATATAGAGTAAATCTTTAAAAATCTTCTTCTCAGAAACTAATCAGCCAGGGAAGCTGACACTTGTGTGGAAAATTCTGAAGAAGTGTAGATTCAAAGTTGTGAAAATCATGACCCCTGGGCTAGGGTGGGACCACAATGGGGGGGGGGGGGGGTCGAAGTTTAACATAGGAATATATAGAGTAAATCTTTAAAAATCTTCTTCTCAGAAACTAATCAGCCAGGAAAGATGAAACTTGTGTGAAAGCATCCTCAGGTAGTGTGGATTCAAAGTTGTGAAAATCATGACCCCTTGAGCTAGGGTGGGGCCACAATAAGGGTCGAAGTTTTACATAGGAATATATAGAGTAAATCTTTAAAAATCTTCTTCACAGAAACTAATCAGCTAGGAAAGCTGAAACTTGTGTGAAAGCATTTTCAGGTAGTGTAGATTCAAAGTTGTGAAAATCATGACTCCTGGAGCTAGGATGGGGCCACAATGGGGGTCAAAGTTTAACATAGGAATATTTAGAGTAAATCTTCAAAAATCTTCTTCTCAGGAACGAATCAGCCAGGAAAGCTGAAACTTGTGTGAAAGCATTTTCAGGTAGTGTAAATTAAAACATTGTGAATGTCATGACCCCCGGGGGTAGCGTGGGGCCACAATGGGGGGGGGGGGGTGTCGAAGTATTACATAGGAATATATAGAGTAAATCTTTAAAAATCTTCTTCTCAGAAAATAATCAGCCAGGAAAGATGAAACTTGTGTGAAAGCATCCTCAGGTAGTGTACATTCAAAGTTGTGAAAAGCATGACCCCCGGGGGTAGGGTGGGGCCACAATGAGGGTCGAAGTTTTACATAGGAAAATATAGAGTAAATCTTTAAAAATCTTCTTCTCAGAAACTGATCAGCCAGGAAAGCTGAAACTTGTGTGAAAGCATCCTCAGTTAGTGTAGATTCAAAGTTGTGAAAATGATGACCCCCAGGGGTAGGGTTGGCCGCAATGGGGGGTCAAAGGTTTAACAAAGGAATATATAGAGTAAATCTTCAAAAATCTTCTTCTCAGAAAACAATCAGCAAGGAAAGCTGAAACTTGTGTGGAAGCATCCTCAGGTAGTGTTAATTCAAAATTGTGAAAATCATGACCACCGGATTTAGGGTGGGGCCACAATGGGGGGGGGGTCGAAGTTTTACATAAGAATATATTGAGTAAATCTTTAAAACTCTTCTTCTCAGAAACTCATCAGCCAGGGAAGCTGACACTTGTGTGGAAAATTCTGAGGAAGTGTAGATTCAAAGTTGTGAAAATCATGACCCCTGGGCTAGTGTGAGGCCACAATGGGGGGTCGAAGTTTAAGATAGGAATATATAGAGTAAATCTTCTTCTCAGAAACTCATCAGCCAGGAAAGCTGAAACTTATGTGAAAGCATTCTCAGGTAGTGTAGATTCAAAGTTGTGAAAATCATGACCCCTAGAGGTAGGGTGGGGCCACAATGAGGGTCGAAGTTTTACATAGGAATATATAGAGTAAATCTTTAAAAATCTTCTTCTCAGAAACTCATCAGCCAGGAAAGCTGAAACTTGTGTGAAAGCATTTTCAGGTAGTGTAGATTCAAAGTTGTGAAAATCATGACTCCTGGAGCTAGGATGGGGCCACAATGGGGGTCAAAGTTTAACATAGGAATATTTAGAGTAAATCTTCAAAAATCTTCTTCTCAGGAACGAATCAGCCAGGAAAGCTGAAACTTGTGTGAAAGCATTTTCAGGTAGTGTAAATTAAAAAATTGTGAAAGTCATGACCCCCGGGGGTAGCGTGGGGCCACAATGGGGGGGGGGGGGTGTCGAAGTATTACATAGGAATATATAGAGTAAATCTTTAAAAATCTTCTTCTCAGAAAATAATCAGCCAGGAAAGATGAAACTTGTGTGAAAGCATCCTCAGGTAGTGTGGATTCAAAGTTGTGAAAATCATGACCCCTTGAGCTAGGGTGGGGCCACAATGAGGGTCGAAGTTTTACATAGGAATATATAGAGTAAATCTTTAAAAATCTTCTTCTCAGAAACTAATCAGCCAGGAAAGCTGAAACTTGTGTGAAAGCATTTTCAGGTAGTGTAGATTCAAAGTTGTGAAAATCATGACTTCTGGAGCTAGGATGGGGCCACAATGGGGGTCAAAGTTGAACATAGGAATATTTAGAGTAAATCTTCAAAAATCTTCTTCTCAGGAACGAATCAGCCAGGAAAGCTGAAACTTGTGTGAAAGCATTTTCAGGTAGTGTTAATTAAAAAATTGTGAATGTCATGACCCCCGGGGGTAGCGTGGGGCCACAATGGGGGGGGGGGGGGTGTCGAAGTATTACATAGGAATATATAGAGTAAATCTTTAAAAATCTTCTTCTCAGAAAATAATCAGCCAGGAAAGATGAAACTTGTGTGAAAGCATCCTCAGGTAGTGTACATTCAAAGTTGTGAAAATCAAGACCCCCAGGGGTAGGGTGGGGCCACAATGAGGGTCGAAGTTTTACATAGGAAAATATAGAGTAAATCCTTAAAAATCTTCTTCTCAGAAACTAATCAGCCAGGAAAGCTGAAACTTGTGTGAAAGCATCCTCAGTTAGTGTAAATTCAAAGTTGTGAAAATGATGACCCCCAGGGGTAGGGTTGGCCGCAATTGGGGGTCAAAGGTTTAACAAAGGAATATATAGAGTAAATCTTCAAAAATCTTCTTCTCAGAAAACAATCAGCAAGGAAAGCTGAAACTTGTGTGGAAGCATCCTCAGGTAGTGTTAATTCAAAATTGTGAAAATCATGACCACCGGATTTAGGGTGGGGCCACAATGGGGGGGGGGGGTCGAAGTTTTACATAGGAATATATTGAGTAAATCTTTAAAAATCTTCTTCTCAGAAACTCATCAGCCAGGGAAGCTGACACTTGTGTGGAAAATTCTGAGGAAGTGTAGATTCAAAGTTGTGAAAATCATGACCCCTGGGCTAGTGTGAGGCCACAATGGGGGGTCGAAGTTTAAGATAGGAATATATAGAGTAAATCTTCTTCTCAGAAACTCATCAGCCAGGAAAGCTGAAACTTATGTGAAAGCATTCTCAGGTAGTGTAGATTCAAAGTTGTGAAAATCATGACCCCTGGAGGTAGGGTGGGGCCACAATGAGGGTCGAAGTTTTACATAGGAATATATAGAGTAAATCTTTAAAAATCTTCTTCTCAGAAACTCATCAGCCAGGAAAGCTGAAACTTGTGTGAAAGCATTTTCAGGTAGTGTAGATTCAAAGTTGTGAAAATCATGACTCTTGGAGCTAGGATGGGGCCACAATGGGGGTCAAAGTTTAACATAGGAATATTTAGAGTAAATCTTCAAAAATCTTCTTCTCATCAGGAACGAATCAGCCAGGAAAGCTGAAACTTGTGTGAAAGCATTTTCAGGTAGTGTAAATTAAAAAATTGTGAAAGTCATGACCCCCGGGGGTAGCGTGGGGCCACAATGGGGGGGGGGGGGGTGTCGAAGTATTACATAGGAATATATAGAGTAAATCTTTAAAAATCTTCTTCTCAGAAAATAATCAGCCAGGAAAGATGAAACTTGTGTGAAAGCATCCTCAGGTAGTGTGGATTCAAAGTTGTGAAAATCATGACCCCTTGAGCTAGGGTGGGGCCACAATGAGGGTCGAAGTTTTACATAGGAATATATAGAGTAAATCTTTAAAAATCTTCTTCTCAAAAACTAATCAGCCAGGAAAGCTGAAACTGGTGTGAAAGCATTTTCAGGTAGTGTAGATTCAAAGTTGTGAAAATCATGACTTCTGGAGCTAGGATGGGGCCACAATGGGGGTCAAAGTTTAACATAGGAATATTTAGAGTAAATCTTCAAAAATCTTCTTCTCAGGAACGAATCAGCCAGGAAAGCTGAAACTTGTGTGAAAGCATTTTCAGTTAGTGTAAATTAAAAAATTGTGAATGTCATGACCCCCGGGGGTAGCGTGGGGCCACAATGGGGGGGGGGGTGTCGAAGTATTACATAGGAATATATAGAGTAAATCTTTAAAAATCTTCTTCTCAGAAAATAATCAGCCAGGAAAGATGAAACTTGTGTGAAAGCATCCTCAGGTAGTGTACATTCAAAGTTGTGAAAATCATGACCCCCGGGGGTAGGGTGGGGCCACAATGAGGGTCGAAGTTTTACATAGGAAAATATAGAGTAAATCCTTAAAAATCTTCTTCTCAGAAACTAATCAGCCAGGAAAGCTGAAACTTGTGTGAAAGCATCCTCAGTTAGTGTAAATTCAAAGTTGTGAAAATGATGACCCCCAGGGGTAGGGTTGGCCGCAATTGGGGGTCAAAGGTTTAACAAAGGAATATATAGAGTAAATCTTCAAAAATCTTCTTCTCAGAAAACAATCAGCAAGGAAAGCTGAAACTTGTGTGGAAGCATCCTCAGGTAGTGTTAATTCAAAATTGTGAAAATCATGACCACCGGATTTAGGGTGGGGCCACAATGGGGGGGGGGGGTCGAAGTTTTACATAGGAATATATTGAGTAAATCTTTAAAAATCTTCTTCTCAGAAACTCATCAGCCAGGGAAGCTGACACTTGTGTGGAAAATTCTGAGGAAGTGTAGATTCAAAGTTGTGAAAATCATGACCCCTGGGCTAGTGTGAGGCCACAATGGGGGGTCGAAGTTTAAGATAGGAATATATAGAGTAAATCTTCTTCTCAGAAACTCATCAGCCAGGAAAGCTGAAACTTATGTGAAAGCATTCTCAGGTAGTGTAGATTCAAAGTTGTGAAAATCATGACCCCTGGAGGTAGGGTGGGGCCACAATGAGGGTCGAAGTTTTACATAGGAATATATAGAGTAAATCTTTAAAAATCTTCTTCTCAGAAACTCATCAGCCAGGAAAGCTGAAACTTGTGTGAAAGCATTTTCAGGTAGTGTAGATTCAAAGTTGTGAAAATCATGACTCCTGGAGCTAGGATGGGGCCACAATGGGGGTCGAAGTTTAACATAGGAATATTTAGAGTAAATCTTCAAAAATCTTCTTCTCAGGAACGAATCAGCCAGGAAAGCTGAAACTTGTGTGAAAGCATTTTCAGGTAGTGTAAATTAAAAAATTGTGAAAGTCATGACCCCCGGGGGTAGCGTGGGGCCACAATGGGGGGGGGGGGTGTCGAAGTATTACATAGGAATATATAGAGTAAATCTTTAAAAATCTTCGTCTCAGAAAATAATCAGCCAGGAAAGATGAAACTTGTGTGAAAGCATCCTCAGGTAGTGTACATTCAAAGTTGTGAAAATCATGACCCCCGGGGGTAGGGTGGGGCCACAATGAGGGTCGAAGTTTTACATAGGAAAATATAGAGTAAATCTTTAAAAATCTTCTTCTCAGAAACTAATCAGCCAGGAAAGCTGAAACTTGTGTGAAAGCATCCTCAGTTAGTGTAAATTCAAAGTTGTGAAAATGATGACCCCCAGGGGTAGGGTTGGCTGCAATGGGGGGTCAAAGGTTTAACAAAGGAATATATAGAGTAAATCTTCAAAAATCTTCTTCTCAGAAAGCAATCAGCAAGGAAAGCTGAAACTTGTGTGGAAGCATCCTCAGGTAGTGTTAATTCAAAATTGTGAAAATCATGACCCCCGGATTTAGGGTGGGGCCACAATGGGGGGGGGGTCGAAGTTTTACATAGGAATATATTGAGTAAATCTTTAAAAATCTTCTTCTCAGAAACTCATCAGCCAGGGAAGCTGACACTTGTGTGGAAAATTCTGAGGAAGTGTAGATTCAAAGTTGTGAAAATCATGACCCCTGGGCTAGTGTGAGGCCACAATGGGGGGTCGAAGTTTAAGATAGGAATATATAGAGTAAATCTTTAAAAATCTTGTCAAACACTAATCAGCCAGCAAAGCTAAAACTTTTGGGAAGCATCCTCAAGTAGTGTACATTCAAAGTTGTGAAAATTATGACCGCCAGGGGTAGTTGGGGACACAATAGGGGGTCGAAGTTTAACAAAAGAATATAAAGAGTAAATCTTTTAAAATCTTCTTCTCAGAAAATATTCTGCCATGAAAGCTGAAACTAGTGTGGAAGTATCCTCAGGTAGTGTAGATTCAAATTTGTGAAAATCATGACACCCGGGGGTAGGGTGGGGCCACAGTGGGGGGTCGAAGTTTCACATAGGAATATATAGAGTAAATCTTTAAAAATCTTCTCAGAAACTAATCAGCCAGGAAAGCTGAAACTTGTGCGAAAGCATCCTCAGGTAGTGTACATTCAAAGTTGTAAAAATCATGACCCTCGGGGGTAGGGTGGGGCCACAATGAGTGTCGAAGGTTTACATAGGAATATATAGAGTAAATCTTTAAAAATCTTCTACTCAGAAACTAATCAGCCAAGAAAGCTAAAACTTGTGTGAACGCATCCTCAGGTAGTGTAGATTCACAGTTGTGAAAATCGTGACTCCCGGGGGTAGGGTGGGGCCACAATGGGGGGTCGAAGTTTAACATAGGAATATATAAAGTAAATCTTTAAAAATCTTCTTCTCAGAAACTAATCAGCCAGGGAAGCTGACACTTGTGTGGAAAATTCTGAGGAAGTGTAGATTCAAAGTTGTCAAAATCATGACCCCTGGGGTAGGGTGGGGCCACAATGGGGGGTCGAAGTTTAACATAGGAATATATAGAGTAAATCTTTAAAAATCTTCTCAGAAACTAATCAGCCAGCAAAGCTAAAACTTGAGTTGAAGCATCCTCAGGTAGTGTTAATTCAAAGTTGTGAAAATCATGACACCCGGGGGTAGGGTGGGGCCACAGTGGGGGGGGGGGGGTCGAAGTATTACATAGGAATATATATAGAGAGTACATTTTTAAAAATCTTCTTCTCAGAAACTAATCAGCCAGGGAAGCTGAAACTTTTGTGAAAGCATCCTCAGGTAGTGTAAATTCAAAGTTGTGAAAATCATTACCCCTGTAGCTAGGGCGGGGCCACAATGGGGGGTCGAAGTTAAACATAGGAATATATAGAGTAAATCTTTAAAAATCTTCTTCTCATGAACCATAAGACCAGGAAAGCTGAAACTTTTGTGGAAACATCCTCAGGTAGTGTAGATTTAAAGTTGTGAAAATCATGACCCCTGGGGGTAGACTGGGGCCACAATGGGGGTCAAAGTTTAACATAGGAATATATAGAGTAAATCTTTAAAAATCTTCTTCTCAGAAACTAATCAGCCAGGGAAGCTGACACTTGTGTGGAAGCATCCTGAGGAAGTGTAGATTCAAAGTAAATCGTTAAAAATCTTCTTCTCAGAAAGTTATCAGCCAGATGATTCTTTATAATTTTTAAGACTTTGGCCCCAGGACAATTCTTTGGCCTCACAAGAAGGTTCAGAGTTTGATGGACGTTTATATCCCATATATAAACTATTGTTAAGGATCTTTTCGAGAACTGCAATACTCAACATATGATATGACTATAAAATAATCCTGTTAAAAAGGGACTAATGATTATAAACATAAGAATATACAGGGGAAAAATGGATTTTATTTATACAGGATCTACATGTATTATTGTAAATTGTCCAGATAGTTTGTATTATGACTCCATTAAGCTGATTTTATCATACCTATTGTTCCTCAGGTGAGCGATGTGGCCCATTGGCCTCTTGTTTTTTAAAACTCTGTATAACAGCGAACCCGTCCTGTAATTATCTCCCGTAACTACTTTAGTTATCCACATATTAATCAACATGATTTACAACATTAATGGAGTCTCCTTCAATTGTGCAATTTTTGACATGATAGAAAATTTATGTTTTATGTGTAACAGCTGAACAAGTAATAAGTTCATTGTATTCGTAATCCTTGGCAGCGTTAGATTTAAAAAATGCTTAAGATATGCTAATCATAAACGTTGCAATGTGTTCCATAAAGTATTACTGTGAACTTCACCAGCCTCATGAAGCTACATGAACCAAAGAATTAAACAGTGAATTAAAACTCTCCTTGTTGAATAAATGTACATATAATTGTTGGAATAGCTTGTTTCTGAAAAAAATGGAACTGAATTTCAGGCAAATCAAGTAAACGCATACCGTAAGCAAATATTTCTAGCATAAAAACAGCAGGGGTTATCAAAGGTCACCCTGTGAAGCTATACAAAGCAGTCAATTGATCTGTGACTGAGGAAAACACTTCAAAGTGATTTGTTTGCATACTGTACGTCTGGCATTTATTCGCCTCTATCCACCCCTTTCAAGTAACATTCAGTTATTTGAATGGTATGTGTAAATCTTGGGTTAATGGGGTTTGGATCGAGCAAGCCTTCCCTTTTATAATTATTGTGATTGTTTTCACTTTCCTGATTTTTACCTTTTGTGCTTCATTTAAAGGTTGCGGTGTTTGTGCATTTACTTTCTGCTACTTTTAAAAAGTCACAATTTAATATCTGCATATGTATGCTCTTTATCCATGAAGAAGGGAAACACGTTTGGTAGATGAATAATGAATAAACATGATGTTAAGTTTTAATATTCGGAACAATGCTATATATGCATTTGATGATAGAAAAGAATGACAAATAATAGCTTCGGATACGCCGAACCCGTTAATGAGATAAACCATTGATTCAAATCATATGCCCATTTGAAACTCATCTTTTTAACAGTGTCCATCTGTGACCCTAACAGTTACTATTCCTTATTACTCAAAAAAACTGTTTACTGAACCATTGTTTGTACCTGTCTAGCCGTGGATTAAATTGTGTCTTAATATTTTACCCAATTACTTCGTGGTTTTCAATTTAACGTTAAGACTTCATACACGTGCCTTACTTACATAGCGTTTTGAGGTTGGGATCAGTAAATTTTGATGAAGGAGTTATGTAAGTTTTTTTTTGCTTTGAACGGGATCTCCATATTGATGTGTTGTAAATGGTGTGAATTTACGTCCCTCTCATCATCGATCACATTTTAACAAAAAGTTGTACTTCCCAGCCTACCATAGTTTTATCTTATTGTGTCTAGAAACCTGTTTTGTTTTTAAATTATATTCATTCCGCTGCATAGAAAAAGGTAAGATTTAAGTTTATGCTTTAAAATGTGCCAAATCATTACAATTGATGATGATTTATATTGGGTAATACAGTTCTGAAACAACAACATAAGTTACTGGTAATATAGCTTTGGGTCCCATATTCATTGTAATCAAAACTTTGCCCGTAAATAATATACACTAAGCAGCCTAGTATAAAGATTGAATAAAACATTAAGTCATTTAACTGATGGAAACTTTTACTAGTTTCTTCGGAAATGTCATTTTCTTAACATATTACTATAGTATGTTAATCATTATGCATTAACTTTTACATTTTTTTTTCGCTGATCAATCTACACGTACCTAACAACTATTAGAAGTCTTATTTGTAAATCAACTAAAGTCCATGTCAACCTGTTACCGAGGTTTCTTTTTAAATGAGTAAACGTAAAAAAATCATGTACACACGACAGAATAAATAATCGTTACCATCTGGGCTGAGTCTTGTAGGGATGAAACTTTCTTTAATTTGGTGTTAACCACACAACCATTCTTGATGTTTTTAGGGTACATTTCACATGCTATGATATACTATTATTCACAATTATGCTGTTTTAGATATCATTGAATACACGTCTTGCTAACGTATTCAGCTTTTTTGAGATGATCAGTCAGAGAACCTAGACAAAAACAGAGATTTTGATATTCCCTGTTCTTCATAGCCGTCCTTATTTTTTCTTTCACGATATAAGCCTGTATGGTGAACTCTATTTTTCTTCAACGTTTAATTCTTTACCACCCTACTTCTCTAAAAAGTTTTTATATGTCTGCAAAAACCAGTTTATCATCGAACGGATTACAGTTTAAAGTGACCGAGTCTCAAAGTACAGTAGCTCGATTTTGTAGCTGTTTTGCAAAGGTGAGCGCAATGAAAACCCCAACACCAATTCTATTCTTTTTAAATTAATTTTTTATGTACATTACAAATGTTATCAAATTTTATGGATCATCCTGTATGTAATGAGACAAGCTGTAATTCAAGAATTGATACATTTGTTACATTTTCTTCGTTTTCAAATGCAACACTGTAATAAAACAAGAATTCTGATAGAATTGCATAAGAAATACATGTTCCTCACCGGTTTGTTTTATTATATGAAAGCTTCGAAGCATGCAACTATTTAAGAACTGTAGGAGATGTTATACTTTAATAAGATATTAAAAAAAACCCAAATGAAATTCAAAATATATATTCTACACCAGATTAAAAACAAACTTAATATTACTTTAATTGCATGATATTTTCTTTGGAATTTTCTACTTTTAAGTTTAATGATAATATATGACAATTTATACTTTGATAAGGAATAAAAGAACAGAGAAAATTCAAACTGTTCAGTTAATATTGAAATTAGATAGAAAGTGGGTAAAAGAATATTCTTTATTTTATTTCCTGTAATAACGCCAAGTCCATTGAATATTTGCTAGTAGAAATTTGTGAAACAACGCACTGTTGGGCTCATTATCATATTTTACCGTCATCTGTGCGCCGAATCAAACCAAACATTTAAACAGCCCAATGCCATAACGAACCCAGTTGTAAAGATAAACAAAACTGCCAGCAAAATTTACAACACAATAATTGACACTATTTTTCAGAACTTATTTTTTTTGGTTAGGAATGATAAAAATAATGATACAAGTAACGCACGATATTATCACTGAGCATATAGTGGCCTCATCTGTTCAATACACACCGAACCCGATAACAAACCTGAACATTAAAACTTGAAATATAAAAAAATAGTTTTCTCGAAAATATGTCGACCAGACGCTACAGAAGTGTAAACTTGATCTTCTGTTTGACATTTTGAGGCTTTTCAGCAAGTTACATATGTTTATTTATTTCTCAAACGAATAAATAAAAAGAGTGTGGAAAACTGAAGTGGGACAGACTGACAGACGGACGAAATGACGGACGCAGAGGAAAGCTTGAGTCCCTCCTGTGAAACCTGTGACTTAGTTGACTTGAGCCCTTTTCACTCCCCTGTGGAGCATAGGTCATATACAATTCTTGTGAAACCTGTAGAGGACTAATATAAAAAAATTAAGATAAATAAGTAGAGGAAGCCAAACGTAGAGTATACTTCTTTAATTTCAATGGTAGCTACTGTTAAAAATCTTGAAAAAAAAAATTGAAATTATATTTAAAAAAAGTAAATTATTTTTTTTTCCTACATATTCTATAGCTATAAACTATCATTAAGTAAAAACAAAAAACTCATTACGCTTTAAAATTTGAGAATTTCCCCATTGTTTATACAGATTTCTTCTTTTATTGGGGATATTAAAATAGAAGACAACAGCCATCGAGCCCTCTAAACCTAGGTTTTAAAAAAACTACTTCACAATGTATTCTTTAAAAGGGGAGTGGTCAGGATTTTGGTTATTTTGTTTTTATTTTCGTTGTTGACAATGCTTGAGTAGAGTAATGCATTTCTTATTATCAACCAAACTTTGATTGTGTCAGTTGTAGATTAATAAGCAAGATACAGAGCTCACAATTCTTTGTTATGTGAACAAGGCTCCTTCCATGTTTTTGTTAATTTGGTTCGATGTACCAGTATTTAGAAGGTACAATTTTATTCAATATGTATCGTAAAATTAAAATGTTGTTTAAATTTCAAGAAAATACACATATACCATTTTGACTATGTGTGCATATAAAGTACCAATATATTTATTTAATCTTGTTTCAAAAAATAATTATTACTTCAACATTATGGCAAATTTCGAAGATTTAGTCAAAAATTGAAAAAAAATGAAAAATAGCTAATTTTCTCATAGTTTTTTGAAGAGGAAAATTTGTCCGCAGCCGTCGCCCACAACACAATACATTTTATGTGATATCACATGATAAGATTATAACACGAGTGTCAATGTGGGCGACAGCTGTGGACATAGATCTCTATTTTTAAAAAAAACCAGTGAGAAATATGTTTTATGAAAAATTCGAGAAAATGCACTATTTATGACTTAAAAACTGCCCTTGTGAAAGTTTAATCAGGTAACTTTTTATTGATTCTTGATTTTTTTGGTATTGTTGTGTAAATAAATGTTACATTTCAATTTCTTGTGATAATTTTAATAATCACCCTCAAACAGGACAAAATATGACTGAAGCTGTACCTAGTTCTGTCTTTATAACATGAAAAAAATAGTTCTAGCGTTTGTAACATTCAGTTTAGGTCTAAACTAGGAATTTTAAAATGCATACAAAAACATTATATGAGCTTTGTTTACATTACAAAGAACTGTGAGCTCTGTATCTCTTATAACTCGATGACTTTCAAACTTTGGTTGGCTATTAGCAATACCTTACCGAAGCATTATACTCATTAAAAACGCAAAAATAAATTTCAACCCAAATCGTAACAATGCTCTTTGAAAACATGGTGCCTTAAATTTTTGAATTATTATTCAGATATGTTATCATAAGATTTTAATTCTAATCAAGACTTCAATCACTTACTCCACTTACATGCATATTTAAGGTAGTTATCAGTAAACATTTGACATTTTCACATCTGAGCGTGATTATCGTATAGACTTTCATAAGATACATGTGATTCAAATAGTAAAAATTGACCGCTGTCTTTATCGATCAGATTTTAAACAGAACAGATTAAACTCACTAGTCAACTATACTTTTGTCTACTGTATACAGGGTTATTTCTCGCCCCATGTTATTTTCGCCATTCTACACTTGAAAACAGCTTCGCCCATTTTGAATTCGCCCAGATACAGTTATTTTAAATGAAATAAAATTTAAGACATTTTATCTCATTTAAAATAACCGTGCATTCACTTATATGAGTATTTATGTGTGTGTTCTTCCTGTTCCTGCTTAACATATATAACACCGGAAGTAACAGTTCTCTATATGTATTAATTAAAAGGAAATGTAAATGCTTGTCACATAGATGAGGCATGCTTTTTAAGTAGTATACTTGTATATCTATCTTTTAAAATAATAAGTAATGCTAGTATAGTAATATATCTAGATACTCGAATGTGGAAAAAAGAGGACTATATTGGCCATAACACGCACCTTTATCACATTGTGAAACTTAACCGCAAACTTTTAGATGTGACTGAAGTCGGATAGGATTATATGCTTAAAAACAAATACCCGGTAACAGTTTTACAAAATTTATTTTTGTTTATGCTTAGCTTTTGTTGTAGATAAAAAAAAACCTGTTAAAATAAACTCTTCTATTTCATGATTTTGTAGACATTGATCAAGTCAAAGGAAATATACATGTATGTAATGAAATCCAGCTGGCGAATGAGGTAATGTGATTATATTTAATTTCACGGAGTGAGTTTTTAACAACACTTTCTAGTCATCTTGATGCTTCAATGGAAACTTGTGAATTTCACAGAGCGTACTGATATTATTACGATCAGCAGTCATCTGCTGTAAGCTTTTTAATGTTCTATTGAATGACATGATTTGTTATTATAAAATGATAGCGTCAGTTATTTAATATCACTTTCATATCTTTTTAGAGTTGTGTTCGCTTCGTTTCTTGTGATATTTGTGATTATCCAATTCATACATATTCTTGTGGCCACGCAATCCAATCCAAAATACAAGGCAGAAAACGAAACGTGCGTCACAAATGAGAGTAGAGAACTTACGAAACTGAAGACTAGGTTATTGCGAATGCAGAGTCTTTTGACTTTGGTGCACAGAATAACAAAGGGCGGGAAACGTCAAGAAGATTCATGCAATATCGAAACAGCTTTGTTGTTGTTAAACCAGAAGAAAGCGTCAGAGACAATTTTTACCGATCCATTTGAGGGTATTTATATATATGTTGAGTAGTTTAAAAACATATTTTTATAAAAATGATAATGCTCACTTTTCTACATACGCCAGATTTGAGTTTTCTTCGATTTTTTTTTTTGGGGGGGGGGGTATTTTTTTTCATTCTTAATGTGTAGTTCTTCTTGGTTTTTTTGTGATGTGTAAACTTTTATTCTTATCGTAATATTTCTTTTTTTGTATTATACAAATGAGTATTTGTGTATTGTTTATTTTTAAAGATCTCTTGTTATGGTTTGGTGAGAGGGATCTAATAAATTTAATACTTTTCTTCTCGATTTGGTTAATGCATGGATTTTTGCAGTATAAAATGAATTTGGTACTTTTCAACGACAAGTATAATTACATTTAGTTATTGTTTTATAATTTAAATTATTTAATTAAAAAACTTCATGAAAATTTAAAGTTATACATAAGCACCATCATGAGCTACCGAACTTTTTTTATAATCATCGTTTATGAATCACTTTCAGTCCATTTTAAGATTTCGCTAAAAGCTTTTGTGATTTAGTGCAAACCATTCGAAACACCTCGCGCAACGCCTAGTTAGCTATAGATATGATATTATACAAATATTGACTGGGGTTGAGGGCAACATTGATTATATTAGCCCCCGAGGGACGAAATATTGCCCGACGCGAAGCGGAGGGTAATACTTTCGTCCCAAGGGGGCTAATATAATCAATGTTGCCCGAAAACACAGTCAACATTTGTTTTGTTATATGAAGAAACAAACCAATATTTAAGAAATTATTGAAAAACAGATCGCCGTAATTTTCTCAGCTCAACAAAGAATTCACGAATTCAGTTTGGTGCAAAGTTCATTGCCAAATATCCTCAGCATCAAACGTTCACCTGTGATATTCCGCCGACCGTAAGAATTAACATACAGATGTTCTACCTGATTTTACTTCACAGTAATTCGCAAATCCTAATATCCATTATGATAGCAAACCGTCGCATTGCGCGTCCGTTGTTTACTTGCCTTGACTGACTGTCTATTATGACGTCACCTTGTTTTGGAGTCGCGAAGAATTATTTACGTCATCGTATACGAATCAACAAATCAGAGACGATTTTTTGAAATAGAGGGAATGTTCTCTAGATATTATTCCTAGCCAGTCAATATCAAAAAAATATTGACCGGTCAATATTTTTCGGACGAGCTAATATTACAATTATTGACTATTCGTCTATATAGAGTTATATAGTGAGAATATACTACTGAATATAACAAATGATTTTATTAAATGGCATTTGTCTTATGAAAACAAAATATAAACTAATCCTTACAATGCAAGTTAAGATTTACAAAATATATTTTATGAAGTTTGCAAAAAAGGAGACTTTTAAAATATATATCAAAACTAGAGCAAAGCTCGTTGCAAAGCAACGAGTGGGTCTTCCGTTAATATCGGAAGTAAAGCTGGAAGTTCCTGTATGAAGCAGAGCCCTTAAACCAATAACAAGAGTAACTAAAATAAAAAGATGAAAAAAATCGAATTATTCCTGGTACGACTTAACAAAATACGAATGATTTTACGTACGACTTAACAAAAACCTTTCTGATTTCAAGAACGACTTAACAAAAAAATCCGAATGTGTTCAAGTACGACTTAGCGATTATTTTTTGTACGAGTTAATTTTACTTTGAACATTACGCTATTTTTTAAACCAAGGACGCGGAATCAAAATTTCCGGAAAAATCAATTTTTAACCCCCGATATCTCTGTAATGCATTCTCCGATTTTCAAACGGATTTCAGATTCGTGTTCAGCATAACTAACTCTACAAACCTCGTAAACATTTTAAATTAAAACGAAAAATTCGAAAATTCGAAAATTTTAAAACTCTTCCGGTTTAGACCGGAAGTGACGGAAACTAATTTCCAGTCTTATGTCCAAATAAAAACGATCATTGCTTCAACACAGAAAATTCCAAGTCTTTATCTTGAACCGTTTTTGAAAAACGCCCTGGACAAAATTACTTTTTTAAAATTTAAAAATTGACGTAACGTAAAAACGGAAGTGATGTTGTAGTTGAAAATTTTAAAACTTTGAGGCACAATAATGCTTCATAATCCCTGAAAGTTTCATGTAAATCTGTTGAAAACTTTTCGAGATATTAAGCTTTGAAAAAGTCAGAAAAATAAAGAAAAAGAAAAATAATAATAACTAGAGCAAAGCTCGTTGCAAAGCAACGAGTGGGTCTTCCGTTAATGTCGAAAGTAAAGCTCGAAGTTCCTGTAAGAAGCAGAGCTCTTAAACCAATAACAAGAGTAACTAAAATAAAAAGATGAAAAAATTCGAATATTCCTGGTACGACTTGACAAAATACGAATGATTTTAAGTACGACTTAACAAAAACCTTTCCGATTTTAAGAACGACTGAACAAAAAAAATCCGAATGTGTTCAGGTACGACTTAACAATTATTTTTGGTACGAGTTAATTTTACTTTTAACATTAAGCTATTTTTCAAACCAAGGACGCGGAATCAAAATTTCCGGAAAAATCAATTTTTAAACCCCAATATCTCTGTAATGCATCGACCGATTTTCAAACGGATTTCAGTTTTGTATTCAGCATGACCAACTCTACAAACCTCATAAACATTTGAAATTGAAACGAAAAATTCGAAATTTCGAAAATTTTAAAATACTTCCGGTTTGGACCGGAAGTGACGGAAACTAAATTCCAGCCTTATGTCCAAATAAAAACGATCAATGCTTTAACACAGAAAATTCCAAGTCTCTATCTTAAAGCGTTTTTGAAAAACGCCCTGGACAAAATCACTTTTTTAAAATTTAAAAATTGAAGTAACGTAAAAACGGAAGTGACGTTGTAGTTAAAAATTTAACATCTTTAAGGGACGATGATGCTTCATAATCCCTGAAAGTTTCATGTAAATCCCTTGAAAACTTTTTGAGATATTAAGCTTTAAAAAAGTCAGAAAAATAAAGAAAAAGAATAATAATAATAACTAGAGCAAAGCTCGTTGCAAAGCAACGAGTGGGTCTTCCGTTAATGTCGGAAGTAAAGCTGGAAGTTACTGTAAGAAGCAGAGCTCTTAAACCAATAACAAGAGTAACTAAAATAAAAAGATGAAAAAAATCGAATATTCTTGGTACGACTTAACAAAATACGAATGATTTTAGGTACGACTTAACAAAAACCTTTCCGATTTTAAGAACGACTTAACAAAAAAAATTCCGAATGTCTTCAAGTACGACTTAGCAATTATTTTTGGTACGAGTTAATTTTACTTTGAACATCACGCTATTTTTTAAACCAAGGACGCGGAATCAAAATTTCCGGAAAAATCAATTTTTAAACCCCGATATCTCTGTAATGCATCGTCCGATTTTCAAACGGATTTCAGTTTCGTATTCAGCGTAACCAATTCTACAAACCTCGTAAATATTTGAAATTGAAACGAAAAATTCGAAAATTCGAAAATTTTAAAACACTTCCGGTTTGGACCAGAAGTGACGGAAACTAAATTCCAGCCTTATGTCCAAATAAAAACGATCATTGCTTCAACACAGAAAATTCCAAGTCTCTATCTTGAAGCGTTTTAGAAAAACGCCCTGGACAAAATCACTTTTTTAAAACTTAAAAATTGACGTAACGTAAAAACGAAAGTGACGTTGTAGTTCAAAATTTGACATCTTTAAGGGACAATAATGCTTCATAATCCCTGAAAGTTTCATGTAAATCCGTTGAAAACTTTTTGAGATATTAAGCTTTAAAAAAGTCAGAAAAATAAAGAAAAAGAATAATAATAATAATAATAATAAAAAGAAACAATAGAATAACAAGAGGGTCTTCCGTTGGAAACGGAAGACCCTAATAACTAGAGCAAAGCTCGTTGCAAAGCAACGAGTGGGTCTTCCGTTAATGTCGGAAGTAAAGCTGGAAGTTCCTGTAAGAAGCAGAGCTCTTAAACCAATAACAAGAGTAACTAAAATAAAAAGATGAAAAAAGTCGAATATTCCTGGTACGACTTAACAAAATACGAATGATTTTAAGTACGACTTTACAACAACCTTTCCGATTTTAAGAACGACTTAACAAAAAAATCCGAATGTGTTCAAGTACGACTTAGCAATTATTTTTGGTACGAGTTAATTTTACTTTGAACATTACGTTAATTTTTAAACCAAGGACGCGGAATCAAATTTTCCAGAAAAATCAATGTTTAAACCCCGATATCTCTGTAATGCATCGTCCGATTTTGAAACGGATTTCAGTTTCGTATTCAGCATGACCAACTCTACAAACCTCGTAAACATTTGAAATTCAAATGAAAAATTCGAAAATTCAAAATTTTTAAAACACTTCCGGTTTGGACCGGAAGTGACAAAAACTAAATTCCAGCCTTATGTCCAAATAAAAACGATCAATGCTTCAACACAGAAAATTCCAAGTCTGTATCTTGAAGCGTTTTTGAAAAACGCCCTGGACAAAATCACTTTTTTAAAATTTAAAAGTTGACGTAACGTAAAAACGGAAGTGACGTTGTAATTAAAAATTTAACATCTTTGAGGGACAGTGATGCTTCATAACCCCTGAAAATTTCATGTAAATCCGTTAATAACTTTTTGAGATATTAAGCTTTAAAAAAGTCAGAAAAATAAAGAAAAAGAATAATAATAATAACTAGAGCAAAGCTCGTTGCAAAGCAACGAGTGGGTCTTCCGTTAATGTCGGAAGTAAAGCTGGAAGTTCCTGTAAGAAGCAGAGCTCTTAAACCAATAACAAAAGTAACTAAAATAAAAAGATGAAAAAATCGAATTATTCCTGGTACGACTTAACAAAATACGAATGATTTTAAGTACGACTTAACAAAAACCTTTCCGATTTCAAGAACGACTTAACAAAAAAAATCCGAATTTGTTCAAGTACGACTTAACAACTATTTTTGGTACGAGTTAATTTAACTTTTAACTTTATGCTATTTTTTAAACCTATAGCGTGGAATTAAAATTTCCGGAAAAATCAATTTTTAAACCCCAATATCTCTGTAATGAATCATCCGATTTAAAAACGGTTTTCAGTGTTAAATTCAGCTTATTTAGCTCTTCAAAATACATATACTTTTTTTATTTGATCAAAAAATTTAAATTTTCGAAAAATTTGATTTACTTCCGGTTTCAACCGGAAGTGACGGATTTTGATTTCCAGCCTTATTACAGAGGTAAAACGATCAATATATAAGCTCTAAAAATTTCAACTTTCTATCTTGAATCGTTTTTGAAAAAAGCCGCGGACAAAATGACTTTTTGAAAATTTTAAAAATGACGTAACGTAAAAACGGAAGTGACGTTGCTATAGAAACTTTAACATCTTTGAGCCATTATAATTTCACATTATCTCTGAAAGTTTCATTAAAATCGGTTCTAAACTTTTTGAGTTATAAAGCCGAAAAGGAGTCAGAAAAAAAAAGAAAAAGAACTAGAGCAAAGCTCGTTGCAAAGCAACGAGTGGGTCTTCCGGTAATGTCGGAAGTAAAGCTGGAAGTTCCTGTAAGAAGCAGAGCTCTTACGCCAAAAAAAGAGTAACTTAAATAAAATGATGAAAAAATCGAATTATTCCTGGTACGACTTAACAAAATCCGAATGATTTTAAGTACGAATTAACAAAAACCTTTCTGATTTCAAGAACGACTTAACAAAAAAATCCGAATGTGTTAAAGTACACGCTATTTTTTAAACCAAGGACGCGGAATCAAAATTTCCGGAAAAATCAATTTTAAACCCCGATATCTCTGTAATGCATCGTCCGATTTTCAAACGGATTTCAGATTTGATTTCACCATGGCAAGTCCTACAAGACTGTAGTATTGTCTAATTTTGTTCAACAAAATGAAAATTTGCAAAAATTGGAACTACTTCCGGTTTTGAGTAAAATCGATAAATAAAATTTTAAACCCCCCAGTACACCATAGAATTGATACATTTATCATCAGTAAAAGTTTCGAAGCGATATCTGTAAAGCTTATGGAGAAATCCTCCGGACAAAATCACTTTTTCAAAAATTAAAAATGGCCGTCAAATTTGAACGGAAGTGACCTAATTGCTGAAACTTTAACATTCTTGAGGCATGATAACTTTACAAAAGCTCTGAAAATTTCATGGAAATCGGTTGAATACTTTTTGAGATATACAGCCGAGAAGGAGTCAGAAAAAAAATAAAAAATAAAATAATAATAACTAGAGCAAAGCTCGTTGCAAAGCAACGAGTGGGTCTTCCGTTAATGTCGGAAGTAAAGCTGGAAGTTCCTGTAAGAAGCAGAGCTCTTAAACCAATAACAAGAGTAACTAAAATAAAAAGATGAAAAATCGAATTATTCCTGGTACGACTTAACAAAATCCGAATGATTTTAAGTACGACTTAACAAAAACCTTTCTGATTTCAAGAACGACTTAACAAAAAAATCCGAATGTGTCCAAGTACGACTTAACAATTATTTTTGGTACGAGTTAATATTACTTTGAACATTACGCTATTTTTTAAACCAAAGACGCAGAATCAAAATTTCCGGAAAAATCAATTTTTAAACCCCGATAACTCTGCAATGCATCGTCCGATTTTAAAACGGCTTTCAGTGTTAGATTCAGCTTAATAAGCTCTACAAAACACATATACATTTTTAATTAAATCAGAAAATTCATTTTTTCGAAAATTTTGTTTTACTTCCGGTTTCGACCGGAAGTGATAGATTTTCATTTCCAGCCTTATTACAGAGGTAAATCGATCAAATCATAACCATTCAAAATTTCAAGCCTCTATCTTAAAGCGTTTTTGAGAAAAGTCCGGGACAAAATGACTTTTTGAAATTTTTAAAAATGACGTCACGTCAAAACGGGAATGACGTTCTCTTTAAAACTTTAATATTTTTGAGGGACGGCAACTTACAAAAATCTCTGAAAATTTCATCAAAATCGGTTAAACACTTTTTGAGTTATGAAGCAAAAAAGGAGTCAGAAGAAAAGAAAAAGAATAATAATAATAATAATAAAAAGAAACCGAAGAATAACAAGAGGGTCTTCCGTTGAAAACGGAAGACCCTAATAATAACTAGAGCAAAGCTCGTTGCAAAGCAACGAGTGGGTCTTCCGTTAATGTCAGAAGTAAAGCTGGAAGTTCCTGTAAGAAGCAGAGCTCTTTAACCAATAACAAGAGTAACTTAAATAAAAATATGCAAAAATCGAATAATTCCTGGTACGACTTAACAAAATACGAATGATTTTTAGTACGACTTAACAAAAACCTTTCCGATTTTAAGAACAACTGAACAAAAAAAATCCGAATGTGTTCAGGTACGACTTAGCAATTATTTTTGGTACGAGTTAATTTTACTTTTAACATTACGTTATTTTTTAAACCAAGAACGCGGAATCAAAATTTCCGGAAAAATCAATTTTTGAACCCCGATATCTCTGTAATGCATCGTCCGATTTTAAAACGGATTTCAGTGTTAGATTCAGCTTGATAAGTTCTACAAAACACATATTCATTTTTGATTTGATCAGAAAATTCATTTTTTCGAAAAATTTGTTTCACTTCCGGTTTGGACCGGAAGTGATAGATTTTCATTTCCAGCCTTATTACAGAGGTAAATCGATTAAATCATAACCATTGAAAATTTCAAGCCTCTATCTTAAAGCGTTTTCGAGAAAAGTCCGGGACAAAATGACTTTTTTAAATTTTTTAAATTGACGTCACGTCAAAACGGACGTGACGTTCTTTTTAAAATTTTAATACTTTTGAGGGACGCCAACTTGCAAAAATCTCTGAAAATTTCATAAAAATCGGTTAAAAACCTTTTGAGTTATGAAGCAAAAAAGGAGTCAGAAGAAAAGAAAAAGAATAATAATAACTAGAGCAAAGCTCGTTGCAAAGCAACGAGTGGGTCTTCCGTTAATGTCGGAAGTAAAGCTAGAAGTTCCTGTAAGAAGCAGAGCTCCTAAACCAATAACAAAAGTAACTAAAATAAAAAGATGAAAAAAATCGAATTATTTCTGGTACGACTTAACAAAATCCGAATGATTTAGGTACGACTTAACAAAAACCTTTCCGATTTCAAGAACGACTTTACCAAAAAAATCCGAATGTGATCAAGTACGACTTAACAATTATTTTTGGTACGAGTTAATTTTACTTTGAATATAACGCTATTTTTTAAACCAAGGACGTGGAATCAAAATATCCGGAAAAATCAATTTTTAAACCCCTTTATCTCTGTAATGCATCGTCCGATTCAAAAAAGGATTTCAGTTTTGAACTCAGCATGAAAAATACTGTAAGATTCGTACGTAGTTTTAAAATTGAAAAACATGAAAATTAAAAAAAAATGGTTTTGCTTCCGGTTTCGACCGAAAGTGTCCGAATTGAGTTTCCAGCCTTATGTCATAAGTAAAACAATAGTTCTACCTTTTCTGTAAATCTCATAGCTTTACCTTAAATCAAAAATGAGAAAAGCTCCGGACAAAATCACTTTTTAAAACGTGAAAAACGTCAATATCTGACGAAATTGATGACGTCATCAAATAATTTTTTCATATCATAGAGATCTTTCAGATACACATTAAACCTGCAAATTTCAAAACAATCGTTGGAAGCGTTTTTGAAATATTTGAGTTGGAAAAAAAATAAAAAGAACTAGAGCAAAGCTCGTTGCAAAGCAACGAGTGGGTCTTCCGTTAATGTCGGATGTAAAGCTGGAAGTTCCTGTAAGAAGCAGAGCTCCTAAACCAATAACAAGAGTAACTAAAATAAAAAGATAAAAACAATCGAATTATTCCTGGTACGACTTAACAATATCCGAATCATTTTAAGTACGACTTAACAAAAACCTTTCTGATTTCAAGAACGACTTAACAAAAAAAATCCGAATGTGTTTAAGTACGACTTAGCAATTATTTTTGGTACGAGTTAATTTCACTTTAAACAAAACGCTATTTTTTAAACAAAGGACGCGGAATCAAAATTTCCGGAAAAATCAATTTTTAAACCCCGATATCTCTGTAATGCATCGTCCGATTTAAAAACGGATTTCAGTTTTGAACTCAGCATGAAAATTACTGTAAGATACGTACGTAAAATTTTTAAAATTGAAAAACATGAAAATTCAAAAAAATTGGTTTTGCTTCCGGTTTCGACCGGAAGTGTCAGAATTGAGTCTCCAGCCTTATGTCATAAGTAAAACGATAGTTCTACCTTCTCTGTAAATCTCATAGCTTTATCTTAAATCAAAAATGAGAAAAGCTCCGGACAAAATCACTTTTTAAAACGTGAAAAACGTCAATATCTGACGAAATTGATGACGTCATCAAATAATTTTTACATATCATAGAGATCTTTTTGATACACATTACACCTGTAAATTTCAAAACAATCGATGCAAGCCTTTTTGAAATATTTGAGTTGGAAAAAAAATAAAAAGAATAATAATAATAAGAATAAGAACTAGAGCAAAGCTCGTTGCAAAGCAACGAGTGGGTCTTCCGTTAATGTCGGAAGTAAAGCTGGATGTTCCTGTAAGAAGCAGAGCTCTTAAACCAATAACAAGAGAAAATAAAATAAAAAGATGAAAAAATCGAATTATTCCTGGTACGACTTAACAAAATCCGAATGATTTTAAGTACGACTTAACAAAAACCTTCTTGATTTCAAGAACGACTTAACAAAAAAAATCCGAATGTGTTTAAGTATGACTTAACAATTATTTTTGGTACGAGTTAATTTTACTATTAACAATATGCTATTTTTTAAACCAAGGACGCGGAATAAAAATTTCCGGAAAAATCAATTTTTTAAACCCCGATATCTCTGTAATGCATCGTCCGATTTTCAAACGGATTTCAGTTTCGTATTCAGCATGACCAACTCTACAAACCTCGTAAACATTTGGAATTAAAACGAAAAATTCGAAAAATCGAAAATTTTAAAACACTTCCGGTTTGGACCGGAAGTGACGGAAAATAAATTCCAGCCTTATGTCCAAATAAAAACGATCAATGCTTCAACACAGAAAATTCCAAGTCTCTATCTTGAAGCGTTTTTGTAAAACGCCCTGGACAAAATCACTTTTTTTAAATTTAAAAATTGACGTAACGTTGAAAAGGAAGTGACGTTGTAGTTGAAAATTTACCATCCTTTAGGGACGATGATGCTCCATAATCCTTGAAAGTTTCATGTAAATCTGTTGAAAACTTTTTGAGATATTAAGCTTTAAAAAAGTCAGAAAAATAAAGAAAAAGAATAATAATAATAATAATAACTAGAGCAAAGCTCGTTGCAAAGCAACGAGTGGGTCTTCCGTTAATATCGGAAGTAAAGCTGGAAGTTCCTGTATTAAGCAGAGCCCTTAAACCAATAACAAGAGTAACTAAAATAAAAAGATGAAAAAAATCGAATTATTCCTGGTACGACTTAACAAAATACGAATGATTTTACGTACGACTTAACAAAAACCTTTCTGATTTCAAGAACGACTTAACAAAAAAATCCGAATGTGTTCAAGTACGACTTAGCGATTATTTTTGGTACGAGTTAATTTTACTTTGAACATTACGCTATTTTTTAAACCAAGGACGCGGAATCAAAATTTCCGGAAAAATCAATTTTTAACCCCCGATATCTCTGTAATGCATCGTCCGATTTTCAAACGGATTTCAGATTCGTGTTCAGCATAACAAACTCTACAAACCTCGTAAACATTATAAATTAAAACGAAAAATTCGAAAATTCGAAAATTTTAAAACACTTCCGGTTTAGAACGGAAGTGACGGAAACTAAATTCCAGCCTTATGTCCAAATAAAAACGATCATTGCTTCAACACAGAAAATTCCAAGTCTTTATCTTGAACCGTTTTTGAAAAACGCCCTGGACAAAATTACTTTTTTAAAATTTAAAAATTGACGTAACGTTAAAACGGAAGTGACGTTGTAGTTGAAAATTTTAAAACTTTGAGGCACAATAATGCTTCATAATCCCTGAAAGTTTCATGTAAATCTGTTGAAAACTTTTTGAGATATTAAGCTTTGAAAAAGTCAGAAAAATAAAGAAAAAGAAAAATAATAATAATGAAAAAGAAACAATAGAATAACAAGAGGGTCTTCCGTTGAAAACGGAAGACCCTAAAAAGAAACAATAGAATAACAAGAGGGTCTTCCGTTGGAAACGGAAGACCCTAAAAAAAAGAAACCGTAGAAAAACAAAAGGGTCTTCCGTTGAAAACGGAAGACCCTAATAATAATAAGAAGAATAAGAAAAAAAAGAAACCGTAGAAAAACAAAAGGGTCTTCCGTTGGAAACGGAAGACCCTAATAACTAGAGCAAAGCTCGTTGCAAAGCAACGAGTGGGTCTTCCGTTAATGTCGGAAGTAAAGCTGGAAGTTCATGTAAGAAGCAGAGCTCTTAAACCAATAACAAGAGTAACTAAAATAAAAATTCGACTTAACAAAAACCTTACTAATTTCAAGTACGACTTAACAAGTTTTTTTTGTACAAGTTAATCTTACTTTGAACATTACGCTATTTTTTAAACCAAGGACGCGGAATCAAAATTTCTGGAAATATCAATTTTTAAACCCCAATATCTCTAATGCATCGTCCGATTTTAAAACGGCTTTCAGTGTTAGATTAAGCTGAATAAGCTCTACAAAACAGATATTCATTTTTGACTTGATCAAAAAATTCAATTTTTCGAAAAATTTGATTCACTTCCGGTTTTGACCGGAAGTGACAGATTTTCATTTTGAGCCTTATTACAGAGGTAAAACGACAAAATCATAACCATTGAAAATTTCAAGCCTCTATCTTAAAGCGTTTTTAGAAACGCTGCGGACAAAATGACTTTCTAAAATTTTTTGTTTAAATGACGTAACGTAAAAACGGAAAGGTCGTTTTCAAAGAAACTTTAGGATCTTAGAGGCATAATAGTTGCACATAATCTCTCAAAGTTTCATCTTAATCGGTTATAAACTTTTTGAGTTATAAAGCCGAAAAGGAGTCAGATACAAAAGATGTCACCTTTGACCTTCCAAACTGTGCTTGTTGCACCATCAAATGTCAGAAACTTAGCAATGTAAAGTTTATTATATTTCTGTGAATATTTCCTATGTAAAATTACAATGAATAAACATGCTATTCCATCTAACTGTGAAATAGTTTCTATGCTATCTGTCCATAGTGAATAGTCAACGAAAGTATTCACCAGCAGCATACAATTTCCCTGTTTTAAACTCGGAACACCTCTGGTATAATCCGATCACAGCATTAAATTCAAAGTCCGATAATTCTAATTTGTTTATCATCAAGAAATTCTGCATCGCCAACAAATAAAGTTTTCTTCAGGATAATAATTAAGATATCTATAGCTATTTACTGACAGAAAGACAGACTAAGACTGTTGTGTTGTGTGAGGATGACAGACAGTTTATTGTCCCCCTCAACAGCAACTATTTCACTTGGCTTCGCCCCATGAAATAGTGGCTGTCTTGGAGGACAATAAACTTGCTATCATCCTCATACCCAGTGAATAGGTATATAATGTCCCATCCACATAAATTTCGAGTTATATAACCTCCCATTTGTAACCTGCAATTTCACAGTGTAAAGTCAACACAACAGTCTTAGCCGCAAGTTTCACCATTCAATTCGCATGTACGTATTAAACATTAGGGGTTTTCATATTGCATACCAATTCCAACAAGGGAGATCCCTCTAATGATGATCATTAAAATTCATTTTATGAATCTTAGCAACACTCATAAGCCTTCAATTGTGCAGCATCTCTTAAGGTGGCTCAAAACACCTTGAAATATTTTCTCAAATCAGCAGAAAATTACTTGATTATGATAGATATCATAATTGATAAGAAGTGTTTAAGTCAAATAGGCAAAAAATATGCAAATTTGGATGAACAATTACATTTTCAAAAATTTAATTCAATAAACAGTAACAAAAGCTCCAGGCGGACTAAAACTCAAACGCTTTAGAAACCCAATACTTTAACCATTAAGCTATGACGGTATACAACCCAATCAAACGATATTAAGAGTTCAACAAAACATTTAAATCGCCATCTTGTGAAGTAGTGTCTTAAAAAGTATAAGTCTAGGTGTAGTGATGTACCTTAATTTTACAAAAATATTAACGGGTACTTTATCCGAATGGTCCCTTGCTACCTTTAACTTAGTACATTTTATGAACAGATGTCTTTGTCTTAGAATAAGAAAGCTAATGCAATTCTGAGAAAAAAGTATACCACATATTGACAATTCCATTGAGGTTTAATAAACATATGGCCATTTAAGTGAACCCACCATTTCCAATTTCTTTTACTCAACACAGATTTACAGGGTTCTCCTTAGTAAAACATCTTTACCTGACCTTTTAGAGGTCAATTGTTGTTCAACCACCTTTAATAAGAAACCTTATTCAATACAACATACATCTACATGATATAATCTTGATAAAAGCATCACATAACTTAGAAATGCCCTTACATGTATACCCACCCCCTATCTTTTGATTTTCATAAAAAGTCATGGTTTGAAATCTTTTACCTAATTTTCTGAAACTTGTGGCAATTTCTATGAGTCATTTCTCACACATATTTGAAAACAATCATCAATGATACTAAAATTTGATCTTTTTATGTTTCTTGAATGATTTATAGCATTTTAATAATTAAATAGACAAGTATTCCTGCATGTGATTTCTTTTTTCCATGAAAAACAGTAAGTTAACAATCATATTTATTAAATATCTAATCTATTCTGGTTTCTAGTCTCTTTTTAACCATGATAAAACAGTAAGATCAACAAGTTCAACATCTGCCTTATATAAAATTAAATTCAAACACACCCGGGTAGCTGGAGGCGGCGGAGAATTCCATTATAAAATGTTCAAATTTGACATGTTTTTTTCTACTTTTTTTATGCATATATACCTTAAAAGGATGAAAATAGATTGTTTCTTGCTCATTTCAAAAGTAATTATCATTGCTGGTGTTATTCAAAAGTCAAATGTACATTTACATATCCTACATGTAATCTTATGGAGAAAATTGGAAAGAGTTTGGGTGATTTTTCAACTATGTAAACACATCTAAATATCTTTATAAAATAAAAAATGAAGGAAACATAATTGCATACTTTTATTGAAAAACAAATTTTCACAACAATTATATTTCTTTAAACAGCCTTAATTTTGTTTTTCATAATTTCTTATCAAACATGAACAAACCACAATAGGACATGATGCTTTCTTAAAGTTCCATTATTGTTCATGCATTATCCGATTTAATTTGAATTACCGGTAGATAGTCTGTAGAACACAAGGAATATGCATGTGGGTAGAGGTGACAGGTTAACCTCAAGAGCTGAAACCACAAGAATCAACAGGTAAAAGCCATGTGGTAACAAGAGTCTGCTTTAAGCTGAAATAAAAAAAAAATAAATTAGCTGTGTTAACATACATGTACTTGTAATAGCTGTGTTTACATTAACATATACATAATATTTTTGGAAAAAATACACTGACCATGCAGTGTTATAAGTATGACATATCCAAATATATGACATTAACATTTAGCCAGTACAAAAACAAAAATGTGCATATCAAGTCATAATATCATAACATTAAAATAATTTCTTGGGTATAGACATATCAGATTGAGAGAGAGCGAGAGCAGGAGTGAGCGAGAGAGTTTGTTTTACTTGAAAAGCGACAGCAATATTTCAATTCATAAACTACAAAGGAATATTACCAATCCAAACAGTGTCAAAGTATAAGCTTCTGCTACGTGTATACCATGTTTTGTCAATTCTACTGGGGTTTATTGCGAATAAATTTAGCGAGGGTTTTTTTTTCTTACGAATTACATGTTTTAAAAACAATACTATGTATAATGCGCATAAAAATGAGGGATTAATAATACATGCTCATTTTAAAATTCAATGCACTTTGGATTTCTTTTACAAGATCGAGATATTTTTGTCATAAAATTAAGATGCCCTCTGACAGTTTCATGAGTCTTTGCCAAGATTAAAAGAGAGAGAGAGAGAGAGAGAGAGAGAGAGAGAGAGAGAGAGAGAGAGAGAGAGACAGAGAGAGATCTGAGGCACATGCAGTAAAAATTATTTACATACTATGTAGATGTGATATGCATGTAAAGCTTACCTATAATGAATCAATATGTATAAAAGATAATCTAATCTCTCAAATTACAATGATTCTGTGAAATACTTATATCTTGAGAAGACTGTTTAATAGATATCATGGAACATTGACCTAAATTCTGAGCTTGATATAATATGAAATTTGAGACTTTTCATCTCGCACTCTGTTTTACATGCCTGTTACACAAGCAATAACCATATAGAGAGCGAGACAAAAGGTCTAATTTTAATTAGATTGAATATTTACTTTGTCAAATATATTTATTTAATTAAACACAAGCCTGAGTTTTTTAATTTATAAATTCAGTGAAGGCGATATTGTAAAGATCTGCTATATTTAAATATTTGGGTAAAGTTATCATCATGCATACATGCACTCTAATTACAACATTCTATTCTTGTGTACCTTAGGACTCCCACCGCTTTTAATTTTAAATTCTTCATGCAATTTACTACTGATATCCTTTCTTCACTTGCCTCGGATAGTCTTTTAAACACCATCACCAGTCCCGTAAATTCATGTGGTCCACTTTGTTTACATGTAAAAATGGCGACTCTCGATCTCGATGTAAATTCAACATACTTGATTTCCCGAGGTCGGTAGCGTGTTTCGGAGAAAGTCTGAGGCAAATAAAGAGGCGATATCAGTAGTAAATTGCATGAAGAATTTAATGGTACTAATTGTTTTCACAGAATTTGCGTATAAATAAGGTAAATCAGTCCAAAACTAGCGCACGTTTTTCTGCGCAATAAATATACATGTACAATTTTTTCAATGGGTGGCCCTGTAGCTCTCCGGTCTGTCATTATTTTTTCCCGGAGAGCTACAGTTCTGCAGCTACCGTGAAAATACACTGGACAGATAATATTCCGAGATTCCGCTGACTCTAACGCCCGCTTTTATATTGTGACGTACTTCAAAAGCGGAGGTTAGAGTCAGAGGAATCTCGGATTAGATTGAAAAGACTAAGTGCAAATACTCTGAAAAGAAAAAGTAAATATGACATATCCTGTATTGAAACATACCTTTATAATCTGTCATACGTTAGTTGAGCTGAAATTTCCACTATCGACGTCTTGCAGGCCTTGCTTTTTTTTAAAATGTAGACACACCGCTATCAGCTGTTTGTTCGCAGTCAAAACATGGCGAGTTGAAATGGGGAATCGTACGATGATTATTTCGATTAAAACTAATAAGACTAATAAAAACTAACAACGTAATTATCGATCGAAATAACTAAATTGTATCGATAAACACTTTAATTAACTATTAAAAAACAGAGTCCGGTTTTATGACCTGCACGAATTGTTTTCAGCAGGAGTTACTTTCAGTGTGAATTTTACACTATTTTTAAACCAAGAACACGGAATCAAAATTTCCGGAAAAATCAATATTTAAACCCCGATATCTCTGCAATGCATCATCCGATTTGAAAAAGAATTTCAGTTTTGTATTAAGCTTTGCAAACTCTACAATATGCATATAATTTTGTGTTTTATATATAGTTTAATTATCAGTACGAATTGTTTTCAGTAGAAATTACTTTCAGTGTGAAATATGCACTATTTTTAAAACCAAAAACACGGAATCAAAATTTCCGGAAAGATCAATTTTTAAACCCCGATATCTCTGAAATGCATCATCCGATTTGAAAACGAATTTTAGTTTTGCATTTAGCTTTGCAAACTCTACAACATGCATATAATTTCATTATTCGCTCAAAAAAATGAAAATTCCGAAAAATTAGAATCACTTCCGGTTTCGACCGGAAGTTACAAAATATTTTTTTTTGTAAATTTGCCATAAGTAAATCCGCAGATTTACAATCACAGAGAATTTCAAGTCTTTATAAACAACCGTTTACGAGAAAAGTCCTGGACAAAATCACTTTTTGAAATTTTTAAAAATGACGTAACTAGAAAACGGAAGTGACTTAATGACTGAAAGTTTAAAATCTTCAAGGGACAACTATTTAACATAATCTCTGAAAATTTCTTGCAAATCGGTTGAATAGTTTTTGAGATATAAAGCAAAAAAGAAGTCAGAAGGAAAAACAAGAAGAATAATAACTAGAGCAAAGCTCGTTGCAAAGCAACGAGTGGGTCTTCCGTTAATGTTGGAAGTAAAGCTGGAAGTTCCTGTAAGAAGCAGAACTCTAAATCCAATAACAAGAGTAACTAAAATAAAAAGATGAAAAAAATCGAAATATTCCTGATACGACTTAACAAAATACGAATGATTTTAAGTACGACTTAACAAAAACTTTTCCGATTTCAAGAACGACTTAACAAAAAAAATCCGAATGTGTTCAAGTACGACTTAACAATTATTTTTGGTACGAGTTAACTTTACTTTGAACATTACGCTATTTCTTAAACCAAGGACGCGGAATCAAAATTTTCGGAAAAATCAATTTTTAAACCCCAATATCTCTGTAATGCATCGTCCGATTTTAAAACGGCTTTCAGTGTTAGAGTCAGGTTAAAAAGCTCTACAAAACACATATTCATTTTTGATTTGATCAGAAAATTCATTTTTTCGAAAAATTTGTTTCACTTCCGGTTTCAACCGGAAGTGACAGATTTTCATTTCCAGCCATATTACAGAGGTAAATCGATTAAATTACAAGTATTGAAAATTTCAAGCCTCTATCTTAAAGCGTTTTTGAGAAACGCTGCGGACAAAATGACTTTTTGAAAATTTTAAAAATGACGTAACGTCAAAACGGAAGTGACGTTTTCAGAGAAACTTCACAAACTTTGAGATATAATAAATGCACATAATCTCTGAAAGTTTCGTCAAAATCGGTTGTAAACTTTTTGAGTTATAAAGCCGAGAAGGAGTCAGAAAAAAAAATAAAAAGTATAATAATAAAAAGAAACCGAAGAATAACAAGAGGGTCTTCCGTTGAAAACGGAAGACCCTAATAATAAAAAGAAACCGAAGAATAACAAGAGGGTCTTCCGTTGGAAACGGAAGACCCTAATAAAAAGAAACAATAGAATAACAAGAGGGTCTTCCGTTGGAAACGGAAGACCCTAATGAAAAAGAAACAATAGAATAACAATAATAACTAGAGCAAAGCTCGTTGCAAAGCAACGAGTGGGTCTTCCGTTAATGTCGGAAGTATAGCTCGAAGTTCTTGTAAGATGCAAAGCTCTTAAACCAATAACAAGAGTAACTAAAATAACAAGATGAAAAAAAAATCGAATATTCCTAGTACAACTTAACAAAATCAGAATGATTTTAAGTACGACTTAACGAAAACCTTTCCGATTTTAAGAACGACTTAACTAAAAAATTCCGAATGTGTTCAAGTACGACTTAACAATTATTTTTGGTACGAGTTAACTTTACTATGAACATTATGCTATTTTTTAAACCAAGGACGCGGAATCAAAATTTCCGGAAAAATCGATTTTTAAACCCCGATATCTCTGTAATACATCGTCCGATTTTCATACGGATTTCAGTTTCGTACTCAGCATGACAATTACTGTAAGATACGTACGTTTAATTTTTAAAATCAAAAAACATGAAAATGGAAAAAAATTGGTTTTGCTTCCGGTTTCGACCGGAAGTGTCCGAATTGAGTTTCCAGCCTTATGTCATAAGTAAAAAGGTAGTTTTACCTTCTCTGTAAATCTCATAGCTTTATTTTGAATCAAAAAGGAGAAAAGCTCCGGACAAAATCACTTTTTAAAACGTGAAAAACGTCAATATCTGACGAATTTGATGACGTCATCATATAATTTTTTTCATAGCATAGAGATCTTTTAAAAACACATACAACCTGAAAATTTCAAAGCAATTGATGCAAGCGTTTTTGAAATATTCGAGTTGGAAAAAAAATAAAAAGAATAATAATAATAAGAATTAGAAATTGGTTACCGTTTTGAAATTTCTGGGAAAAATCGTTTTGATATCCGGTCCTAATACTCCTTTTAAGGTCTAGATAACAAACAATACATGGTTGTACATTGTTAAGCTCAATATTTTGAGCATCTTTTGTTCAATATGATTGCTTAGAAAAATTTTCCTCCATTTTGAGATATTGAGCATCAAAGTGTTGGAGATTCTGGCCCCTTAAAATCCCTATTTACGTAACATAGGAATAAATGATTGCAATGTGTAGGTGAATACCGTTAGAATGAAAATATTTGCTTCTTTAACGTATCACAAAATATTTCACAGTAAAGTTATCATTAAAAGATTAAAGAGCCCCTCAGCCCCTTATTTGAAGGGCCAGCCCCTTTTTCATGATTTCAAATGAAAGCTCTTGTCAATTCAAACACTTTTTGTTCAACAAGTAATTACAAATTTTGTACCGTTCTCGAGATATCCTGAGAGGGTCGTTTTAGGGGCCGAACCTGTAACTCCCTTTAAGGAGTGCATAACAAAGAAATTATGGTTGATTATTGTTAAGCTCAATATTTTGAGCATCTTTTGTTCAATATTGCTTATCAAAATTTTCCTCCATTTTGAGATATTGATCATCAAAGTTTTGGACTTCTGGCCCCTTAAAATCCCTAATTATGTAACATAGGAGTAAATGATTGCCATGTATAGGTGAATACCGTTAGAATGAACAACATTGCTTCTATAATGTATCACAAAATATTTCACAGTAAAAAGTTATCATCAAAAGACTTTAGAGCCCCCTCAGCCCCTTATTTGAAGGGCCAGCCCCTTTTTCATGATTTCAAATGAAAGCTCCTGTCAATTCAAACACTTTTTGTTCAACAAGTAATTACAAATTTTGTACCGTTCTCGAGATATCTTCAGAAGGTCGTTTTAGGGGCCGACCCTGTAACTCCCTTTAAGGACCGCATAACAAAGAAATTATGGTTGATTATTGTTAAGCTCAATATTTCGAGCATCTTTTGTTCAATATTGCTTATCAAAATTTTCCTCCATTTTGAGATATTGAGCATCAAAGTTTTGGACTTCTGGTCCCTTAAAATCCCTAATTATGTAATATAGGAGTAAATGATTGCCTTGAATAGGTGAATACCCTTAAAATGACCAAAATTGCTTCTATAACGTATCACAAAATATTTCACAGTAAAAAGTTATCATCAAAAGACTTTAGAGCCCCCTCAGCCCCTTATTTGAAGGGCCAGCTCCTTTTTCTTGATGTCAAATGAAAGCTCTTGACTTAATAAAGATTTTTTGTTCTACATGTTATAACAAAATACCATCGACGAAAGAGATATTGAAAGAAAACCACGAAAAATCACGACGCTTTTTTAACTGTAATTTTCGAGCTCGGGCGAGCTTCGGCGCTTTTGATCACATAAAAATATATTTACCACATGTCAGATCTACAACCTTTTGTCTACAATCCCTGAAATTTTTAACTCAATATCTTAAATCGTTTAGGAGTTTATCCCTGGACAAGCCGACCCTCTGAAAATCGTTAAATTGTAAATATCTCAAAACCGGAAGTGACGTCATCATTAAAAAAAAATTCCAATAAGGTTCAGATTATAATCTATCAGACCTGAAAGTTTCATGTAAATCGGTCGAGTAGTTTTAGAGAAATCGCGTACACAAAATTGGTTGGAAAAAAAATAAAAATAATAATAATAATAGGGAAAAAGAAACCGAACGAAAACAATAAGGTCTTCCGTTGGAAACGGAAGACCTTAATAAGAAAAAAAAGAAACCGTAGAAAAACAAAAGGGTCTTCTGTTGGAAACGGAAGACCCTAATTATACAATACAAATGAAATTAAGTACAGAGAGGCTTTTATAAGATAAAATTATTTTTTTAACAATACAATGGATGAGATCAGATATGACAATTTAATGAATTTTTCAATACCATGTGTAAATACATAACCCATTCATTGATATATCCACATTTAAATGAGTACATTCTGTTACGTTAAAAAATGTAGTAAGCTTTGCACATGGAATATCAGTGTGAAATCAATACAATTTTTTAAAATGTTTTACTTTCATTTTTTTGTGAAGACTTCACACCTTTGGGAGGTACAGACTGGAGTTTTAGAACAAACATTCCTTGCTCAAACATATCATCAAAGTTCAGGAAGAATGGGCGGCGGCGCCAGATCATACCCTCGTGCGATAATGATGACGTGAAATTGGAAGTGAAAGATAACTTTAATCAGACTATTCCGCTATTTGGGTTTCCTGACAGTTGTCTGCAGAAAGTCATCGACCAATTGTGTACAACACATTTCTTAGTTCCAAATATTCTACACTACATTTGGTTGGGAAAAGGAAGTTTCGATTTCATGTACTTTGTAAGTATCTATAGTGGATACAAAAACCAGCACCCGTGTTTGATATTTCTGTATTACGACACACTACCCTCAGGCGAGTGGTGGAATGTTTTACTTCTATCCGTTCCAAACATAATTCCAGTCAAGGTGAACCCGCCATCAAAAATAGGAGGCAAGCAGATCGTCTTTGTACAACACAAGTCAGACATACTAAGGCTACAGATACTTACCAGTATGTATTAACGTGTGTACACTGTACATGTAGCATCAGTCTTATTATAATTAGATGTTCCGAATTGTATCACTTCTCAATCACAAGTTGCGGGGGGGGGGGGCAGATTCGGAGCATCTAAATTTAATTAGATTTGTTAATCTATATGCAAAGTTAGATAACTCTCATAACTCTTTCTATTATGTTATTGTAACTCTCCAGTTTGGGGAGTTAGTTTTGGTTATATTAAATGGATGAAACCACATGGTGTAAATTAGTGATTGTGTGTGATTAACAAATGGTAGCAGAGCGTGGCTTTTCAAAGGAGAGAGAAGAATCCAAAGTTTGTGAATGAAGACTTAGAACTGTGAGTGATTATATTTCCAGTATTTCAAAGTGAATTCCTTGGATTGGAATAGATAGAATAATGGCAACAAAAATTAACCCCCCAAAATACAGTCAGTCCAAATCTTACGAGTTGTACAAACAAGAATTACTTGCATGGAAAGAGATTACAGAACTAGAGAAGAAAAAAAGGGGAGTAGCAATTGCTTTAACTCTACCAGAAGATGACGACTCTAAAATTCGAGAAAAAGTGTTTGATCAAATTAAATTGGAAGACCTAAAGAAGGAAACAGGACTAGAAACTTTGATAGAATTTCTTGATAAACACCTTGCAAAGGATGATCTGGCAGACAGCTTAACAAAGTTTGAAGATTTTGAGGATTATAGACGAGCAGAGAGTCAAACTATTGTGGAATATATAAGTGTGTTTGATGCAAAATATAGGAAGATAGAGAAAAAGGAGATGAAATTGCCACCTGAAATCTTGGCCTTTAAACTATTACGCAGGGCTAATATTTCAAAAGAGGAGACCATGATTGTGTTGACAGGGATGAACTATGATGAGAAAGCGACTTTATACGAACAAGCGAAAAGCTCTTTGAAAAAGTTCAAAGGTGAAGTGTGTGACTCTGGTACTTCTCATTCATCAGGACCAAGCATTAAGTTAGAGCCTGCTTTCCTTGCTGAGAATGAGGAAGCCTTGCTCGCAGCTGGGTATGTACGAAATAATGCTCATCGTCCTGGATTTTCTGGCGGTAGACGTGGTGGTCGTGGTCGAGCCTATGATAGCATGAAGCAGCAGGGATATCGTCAGACAGAATACACTCCATTTAAAGCACCATCTGGTCAAAGGCAGGGAGGACTTAAGAAGGACATAAATCCTACTGGAAGTGATGGTAAACTATTGACTTGTAAATCATGTGGCTCTTACAGGCATATGATTACAGACTGTCCACATAGCTGGGAAAACATGGCTAAAGTGAACACATTTAACACAGAACATGCAGTCCTGTTTACTGGATTTCAGAGGGAAGATATGTCTCGTTTATGTGTGGATGCCCAGAATTGTGCGGTGCTTGACAGTGCATGTAGCAGTACAGTCTGTGGTCAGACGTGGTTCAACAACTATATTGAATCATTAAGTGGCGAAGACAGGAAGAAGATAAAGGGTTCCGACAGTAAGAAGGTGTTTAAGTTTGGAGGAGGAACTTGTCTAAAGTCCAACGGAGAGTTCAGCATTCCAGCTGTTTTAGCAGATAAATCTGTAACAATTCAAACAGATGTTGTAGAATCTGATATACCCTTACTGCTGTCGAAGGATGCCATGAAAAAAGCTGGCGTAAAAATGGATTTGGAAAATGATACAGCCACAATCTTAGGAAAAGAAATTGCACTGAACTTGACAACAGCTGGTCATTATTGTGTCCCAATCGATAAGTGTGAGACTGTGGCAGTGTCAGATGTATGCAAAGAGGAAACACAAGCCAGTGAAAAACTTTCTCAGGAGAAACTTCTTAAATTACACAGACAATTTGCCCATCCACCGATCAAGAAGCTTGTAGCCCTCTTGAAAGATGCCAAAAACTGGAAGGAAGAATACTATGGAACATTATCATACATTGAGCGAAAATGCGAAATTTGCAAATTATTCGCCAGAACCCCTCCAAGACCAGTGGTTGCTCTGCCCTTGGCAACAGCGTTCAATGAAAAGGTTGCAATGGACCTGAAAAAGTGGAATGACAAATGGATTTTGCACATTATTGACATGTGGTCTCGATACACTGTATCCGTGTTCATCAGCAGGAAGAAACCAAATGAAGTAATAGATGCGTTAATGAGGAACTGGATAGGTGTATTTGGAGTGATGGGGGCAATATTCACTGACAATGGAGGAGAGTTCAGCTCAGACGAAATGAGAGAAGTGATGTCTATACTCAATGTCCGCACTTGTACTACAGCAGGAATGAGTCCTTTCCAGAATGGTTTGTGTGAAAGGGTCCATGCAATCACTGATAGCATGTTAATCAAGCTTGAAGAGGAATATGGAAAGAAAGACTGTCAAGCGCTACTCTGTTGGGCAAATATGGCACGCAATTCTCTTCAGATGTGGAATGGATTCAGTAGTCATCAACTTGTTTTTGGAACCAATCCAAACCTACCTAATATCATGACTGAGAAATTACCAGCACTTGAGGGTACCACTACCAGTGAGGTATTTGCTAAACATCTGAACGCCTTACATTCTACTAGAAAGGCTTACATTCAAACAGAAGCAGAAGAAAGAATACGGCGTGCTCTGAGGAGTAAAGTTAGAGCATCTGAGCAAGTTTTCAGTAATGGTGACAGTGTTTTTTACAAACGAGAAGGCAGAGAAAGATGGCTAGGACCGGGAAAAGTCGTCTTTCAAGACGGTAAAGTGGTTTTCGTACGTCATGGTAGTGTTTTCGTGCGTGTGTCACCAAACAGGCTTTGTAAAATCGATGACAGTCCTTCCAGAACAGAAAATGACGAGATGAAGAAAACTGCTGAAAGTGAACATTGCAGTGTCCATAAAGATACCCATCCAAATGAAAGTGAAAATGGAAACAAGCTTTCTGAAATTATAGCCAATAAGGAAATTGTCAGAAATGTAGACAATGCTTCAGGAAATGTTCATCTGAAAGCAAATGATAAAATAATTTATAAATTAGATTCAGAAGAGCAATGGAGAAGAGCAACTGTTCTTAGCAGAGCTGGAAAAGCAACAGGCAACAACAGGAACTGGTACAACATTCAGGATGACAAAAGTGAGGAAAGGAAAAGTGTTGACTTGAGTAGACTCCCTTGGAAAAATACTGACAGTGATGTACTTGACACCCAGACACCTGTCCATGAACTAGAGGTCAATCTTAGTGACATCAGTGGGGGAGAAATGAAACAAAAGAACATAAAAGCAGCCAAAGAAGAGGAGTTACAGAAACTGTTAGATTTTCATGCGTATGAAGAAGTTCCTGACAGAGGCCAATCAACAGTGTCAACAAGATGGGTTATTACTGAAAAAGACGACAAAGTGAAAGCAAGGCTTGTTGCAAGAGGATTCGAAGAACAAGACATGATACAACGGGATAGCCCTACTGCAAGTAAAGCAGCAATACGCATCTTGCTCACCATCGCAGCACATAAACAGTGGACCATCAAGACCACAGATATCAAGTCTGCCTTCCTACAAGGCAAAGAACTGAGCCGTGATGTTTATCTCAGGCCTCCTATCGAAAGTGGAGTCTCTGAGGGTATTATATGGAAACTCCGACACTGTTTGTACGGTTTGAAGGATGGGGCTAGACAGTTCTACTTGAGTGTGAAAGAGGAACTTGTGAAACTTGGCTGTAAGCAATCCAAATTAGATCCTGCAGTCTTTGTTCTACAGACTCATGAACTTAATGGCATTATTTGTTGTCATGTCGATGATTTCTTGCATGCTGGTAATGAAGCACTCGAAAAAATCATGTCACATTTACGACAAAGATTCTTGGCAGGAAGAGTAGAGGAGAAAAACTTCAAATACTTGGGATTTCAAATTAATCAAGAAAATGATAAAATTATCTTGGATCATACAGACTACGTCCACTCCCTTAGAAACTTAACTATGGATCCAGAAAGAGCCAAACAAAAACATGATATACTATCCATAGAAGAGCAAACCTTATTTAGAAAACTCGTTGGACAATTAAATTGGGCCGTACAAACCTCCAGACCAGAGCTCTCCTTTGAAATGGTAGATCTCAGTACCAAGTTAAAAGAATCCAATGTCAGTGATCTCCTTCATGCGATCAAGGTTGTAAACAGGTTAAAAGATATGAAATCTATTGTGTGTTTTCCCAAGTTAGAGAATCCCCACACAGATTGGAAAATGGTAGTATTCACAGACGCTTCTCTTGGTAATCTCAACAACGGTGTAGGAAGCACTGGAGCACATGTATTATGGATTAAAGACAGAAAAGGGAATTGCTGTCCTATAGCTTGGCAAACAAACAAAATAAAGCGGGTTGTAAGATCAACTATTGCAGCCGAAGCTTTAAGTCTACAAGAGGGATTGGAATCTGCAGCATTCTACAAAAAACTCTTAGAAGGAATCATTGGTCACCAATTAGCAGTGGAGGCTTACATTGACAATAAAAGTGTTATTGAGTCTCTTAACTCTACCAAACTTGTTGATGACAGAAGACTCCGAATAGACATTGCAGCAATAAGTGAAACTGTAAACAATGAGAAAAATACCAGTGTGAAATGGTGTGCCGGGAAGAACCAGTTAGCCAACTGCATGACAAAGCGGGGAGCATCCGGACTTGAACTTTTACAGATTGTGCAAAGTGGAAAATTTATTCAAGATTGATAACTTTAAAGTCCCATATTTTGACCGAATTCATTTTCACCTTACTTATTGACAATATTAACTTTTTTAAATTAAACCTTTTCCAAAAGATGAAAAGTATAATTAATGTTAATCTATATGCAAAGTTAGATAACTCTCATAACTCTTTCTATTATGTTATTGTAACTCTCCAGTTTGGGGAGTTAGTTTTGGTTATATTAAATGGATGAAACCACATGGTGTAAATTAGTGATTGTGTGTGATTAACAAGATTGTTTTAGCTTCTGATAGTCAAAATCAAAATTGTCTTGTGTAGTACGTAAATTACGTATAATTATGTGGTGTTACTCTCAACTTTTGAATTGTAATATTGACCACAGGTTCGCCGTGGTCATTTTTTAGTTTTTGGGAATTTACTATTGAGGGAACAGTGTGTCATTTCCAACACAGATGTTCGCTGTCGTCTGTATAAACAGCTTAATCAGGTGTTAAGTTATATCTGGTACTGGTCCGTTAATATTTAGGAAATTTAGTGTCCAATATATGCGGCTGGGTATGGCGATTGTAAAATTCCTTACAGTGTTTCCCATTGAACTTTTATTGGATGACAACTTTAAGGTTCTTCCAATAAATTGTGATCCAGTTGTAAAACAATTGAGTTGTGATTCTACCAGAATTATAAAATTCAGGATCTACGGGTCAAAGGAGTCTGTGAAAGCGAATTTTAATTTCGTAGATAAAGTTGCATTTTCCATTTTAACTTCATTTCTCTTCTTCTTGACAATAAAACCTAGGCATGGACTTGGGCATGAAAAGAAAAGGAGATCGTGAAACTGTTTTCTACTTGAGTTGTCAAATCAGTCACCTTCAGTCCCTGTTAATTTTTGTAATTGGTTATTTCAGTGTAAAACGCATTATAAGATATTTCCGATACTACAGCTGTCGCATAATCATGTTTCATAATAGAAGGGGCACACATGTCAAATCTATATAGATAGACAACATGATCTAATATTTACATTCAATTTCTTTCCCCCTATTAGATTGCATTGATAGATTTGACTGATATTTACGCATAACACAGAAGACCCAATGACCAAATCTGGTGCGTATGAATACGTCCATTCTTCCTTCTGAACATGACTGACTCTCCTCCCGACTTCAAACCGGATCACGACCTGATATTATACTTGGGCTGATTAAAATTTCATGGATGTAATATATTTTTTTTAAAGATTTATATGAATTCAATTGATTAATTTCTTAGTATACCAAAAATTAATTCATCAAATTACAGAATGAAAAATAAAATTGTGGTATTAGAATTTAAAACGCTGCGCTGTGTCATCATAATTCGGCTGTTCCAATGGCTCTTCAGTTAATTGCGCAGTACTCGTTGAATAAGGCCGATATTTTTAAAAATAAATCTTATTTTCGGAAAGAGAACAGGTGTTAAAAAAACGTAAATATAAGCATTGAATCATTTTTTTTTTTGGAAAGATGTGGTCTCATAACTGCAACGGTGTGTGCAAACAATTTTTTATAACCCGCTAGCGCGCGTTATTCAATTTGTATGTACACACCGTTACAGTTATGAGACCACATCTTTCAAAAAGTAACGATTCAATGCTTAAATGTCGATCTTTAGTTGCATTACGTTGTGCATTTAGGCACACCTGTCAAAACTATATCTAGATATCAATATAATAAATGTCGATCTTATATTGCAATACGTTTTATTCATTTAGGCAATCGATAAGTACAGGTGCAACATGTTTTTGAATTATATATTTGAATACAAACGACCAATGGGCCACATCGCTCACCTGAGCAACATTGGCCATGACAATATAAGCTTTATGGAGTCATAATACAATTTATCTGGACAATGTAGTATAACACATGTAAATCCTGTACACAGAAATCCATTTTCCCCTGCATATTCTTATGTTTATAACAAAGTCCCTTTTCTAACACATGTTTAAAATCGCAATTCTCACAATATTCTTAACAATTATTTATACATTGATATGGAATATAAAACTACATTAAACTGTAAACACTTTGAGAGGCCAAAGAATCGTCCAGGTGCCAAAGTCTAAACAAATTTAAAGAATCGGGAATTTGTCAAAATGATTGCATATACAATGTAAGTGAAACTTTAATTATTATTAAAACGTTTCAGTTTTTGTTAATTAAAATGTTTTCTCAATATTTTGATTTTAACGAATTTGAATCTACGCTACCTAAGGTTGTTTTCACTAAAGCTTTTTCATGTCAAATGATTTTTAGAAGATCGTTAAAGATTATGCTCTATATATTCCTATGTAAAAACGTGTCCCCCTACCCAGTCCCTTCCTGATGATGCTTCCACACAAGTTTCAGCTTTTCTGGCCGATTTGTTTTTGAGAAGATTTCTAAATTTTTTTCTCTATATAAAAATGAAATAAAATTCATCCCACTTCCATTGTTGTCCCACCTTACCCCCGGGGATCATGGTTTGGACAAACTTGAATCTACAGTACTTGAAGATGCTTCCACATAAATTTCAGCTCTCCTACCTGATGAGTTTCTGAGAAGAATTTTTTTAAAGATTTACACTTTCTATTCCTATGTTAAAATCCCCCCCCCCCTATTCTGGCCCAACCCTACCTCCGGGGCCCATGATTTTCAAAAAAGTTAAATCTACACTACCTGAGGATGCTTCCATATAAGTTTCAGCGTTTCTGGCTGATGAATTTCTGAGAAGAAGATTTTAATGATCTAATTTATATATTCCTACGTAAAAATTCGACCCCCATTGCGGCCCCAACCTACCCCTGGAGGTCATGGATTTTACAACTTTGAATACTGTATATACACGTCCTGATAATGCTTCCACATAAGTCTAAGCTATTCTAGCCAAATGGTTCTTCGGTTTTGAAAATTTCTCAAATTTTCCAATAATTTTCAAATATCCCCCTTGAAAGAAGATGTGGTCCCTAATTTTCACAACTTTGAATACCCTTTCCATATGCGTGGTTTGTGCCAAGTTTGGTTGAAATTGGCCTAGTATTAGAAGATGTTAAAACTTTAAAAATTTTACGGACAAACAGACAAAATGTGATCAGAAAAGCTAATACTTGAACTTCAGTTCAGGTGAGCTGAAAATCAATCTAGGTTTGTCTGGTGTTTCATGATTTGAAATTTTGGAGTTTGACTTGTATCACAACATTACTGTGGAATGCTGTCTATTTTCAATGCATAATGCATAGGAATTGTTTGAATATTTCGTTGGTGTTTTTTTTTATTAAAAAGTATATATGTATTGATTTAATGTTGCGCAGATGAACACATGTTTGCTAGGTAGTTATCTTCTTTTAACTCTCTGTATCGAAATTTATTTTTTAGAAAGAGAATGCATAAGATGAACGTGTGCCAATCCCTCAACTGATAGGTCCGGAAATATGACCTGATAGCAAAACTTTGCCACTCAGTTAATTTTATCGAGTCCACATTGAGTTGTTTTAAGTTGACTGAATGGCAAGGATTATCTTGTGATGGGACTAGAGTCTGATAAAAAAAAAATTGAGCGTTCAAAAATCAAGTTTAATGCACCTCACTACACTTAAACTTATAATTTTTACGACACAATGTAACAAGATGGCGATTTAAATGTTTCGATAATAAATTGATTGTATCGATTAATTTAGTTGTATATCATCATAGCTCAGTGGTTAAAGAATCGAATTTGAAAACCGCAGATCATGAGTTCGAATCCGTCTGGAGGTTTTGTTAATGTTTACCAAATTATTTTTTTTAATTTTAATTTTATCCATAATTGCAGATGTTTAACCTTTTTTACTGAAATAGTTTTTATCCATCATGCTATCTATCATAATAAAGTAATTTTCTGCTGATTTGATAAAGTATTTAAAGGTGCAGTGAGCTAACTTAACATAATTTATATTCTTGGATTAACTATACGCCAAAACCATTTATTTCAGAGTATGGAGGGATTTATCTTGATACCGACCAACTGCTGCTTACATCCTTGGACAAGTTTCGGAACAGAGAGTGCACCATGGGAATGGCGGCGGACGGTTATTTCGGAAGTGCGGTGATTATAGCTGGTAAAAACTCAGCATTAATCAAAAAATGGATGGACAGCTACTCCGCTTACAAGCCGAACTTATGGGGAGAAAATTCGGTAATCATGGCAACCAAACTGGCCAAACAATATCCTAAGCTTATTCATGTAGAAAAACATTACTGTTCCTTTTATCCGCATCAAACTTATCTAGCTGATCATAATTACAAATGGTCACATAGCTATGGTATTCATATATACAAATCAGGACGCGAGGAACAGTTGAAACAGTTAAACTTCTCCAGCATAAGGAAACTGAACAATACGCTAGGAGCAGCTTTCCGGTTCGTTCTCTTTGATAATAAAGAACTGTGTTCGTAATTTATCAGTAACTAAGAGGAAAAGTATTATAAAAAAAATTGGAGCATGCAATAATTAAAATGTCTTCTCAAAACAGAACTGAGAACAAAATAGCTTTTTTATTGTATTACAAGCATTGTAAACCATTGTGGCGACTTCATTTCACGATTTACTTCCGATACACTGGTTTGCGCCACAACTTATTTTCGCGACCAAGCTCTATCAAAACCCGTGTTGTTATAACAACCATAGGAAAAGGACTGGTTCGCGTCGTGAAATATTCGCGACGACGAAACTTGGACACGAGAAAATTTGGTTCAAAGTATTTGTTAGGTTCACTGAAAGAGCAGTAACTCCAGCTTTAGAAAACAATTGAAATTCAAATTAAATTGTTTTTTCAAGAAGAGGTATATATTATTCTCTTGTTCACTTAGTTGGGAAAATGCATAGATGTGTGCATGAATTTTTGTTCGATAGATTGATAGAAAACCATGGCACTGAAAATCATTGATTTCGTATGCTTCTTCACCATTATAACACATTATCTACATTCGTATTCCAAGTTTTCCGTAAATTGAGTATTCACGATTCAAAGTACAATTCTGTTCAAGTTAAGATTATAAACAAATGCACTTATGTAGTATTTTCTACAGTCCCTACTTTCAGGCAAAAACAAATTTTCAATGGATCTAGTGACCTTAATTTGTACTTCAATGTAATTAAATAGGTTTTCTTGTCAATACCTTACAAAGAAAATAAACAAAATCCGGATAAAGCTAATCGGTCACTCATCCAACGTTTATACAAACCCAATTATAACAATGTATGATTGTCCGATTATAGTATTAAGTGGCGATGTATAATCAACAATAAATAAACAGTTGATTGTCGTCCTAAAATAATGAAATCTTTATTTCAACACAAACACTAATAACTCACTACAACAAACTATAGCGGGTCTTTACACAGAGATACACTCAAAACGAATATAGATGTAGCATCTACTCTCGCGGTAATAATAATCACCTGTACACTATCCGATTACAAGTAAAAACATACAGGTATGAACACTACTAACCCTTCATAAGGTGTTATAGAAAGTATACATGTATCTGAAAAATACACATTGTTCATTGGTCGGCGCGCTCAGTGACGACACACAATGACAGGTACGTGGGCGTGGTGTAAGATGTAGTCACTGACACTACCCAGTAAGGTGCGTCGAACGCTCCCCATACCACGAGTTCCAGTAATAATCAGGTCGGCGTTCACTTCCTTGGCAATCTTACAGATCCCCTCTCCTGGACTGGATGAATGAACACTCTTTACTGTGCCGTTTATCTGAAAATGAAGAGGGCATTTGAAAATGATATAAGGGAAGAAACTGCTCTGGTCATGGTCATCAGCAGATGGGAGCACTTTGCCTTGGAGAATTAGGAGTGAGAACCTTGTGACATTCAGACTGAGTCGTAATCACTATCGAATCAGTGACACATATACATACAGGTTTCAACTCATGCTTTATTACATTTTTTACTGAATTAAACACGTGACACAAGTCGCTAGTAATATGAAATATCAATGACGGATATAAAGTTATGACGGTGTAATAAGTCGCATTTCTCAATTTCCATTGCAACTTTTTACCTCCCCCCCCCCCTCCCCCAGGCAAAATCATACACATGTACAATAAATCGTTATCGCTAGTTCCGAGATATTTATAATACTTCGTTATAAAAACTTCAATATGATTTGCATCCACTGTTGGTCTAAACAGGAACTTGTCAGGGAGAACAAAAACGGCGTGTATACCGGGAATGTTATGTCAAACCATTCAAAATTAACCTGAATTCTCGCGTGATTATGTACTCACTATTTTAACTGCCTATTTTAGTCGCCGCAGTTAGTAGCTTACAAGCAAAGTAGATCATTTTACTGGCATTATTTATCTTTAAATTTTCGAAACCATGAACATTTTAAGTGGTTTTATTCTCAAACTAACGAAATTATTGATTATATAAATATTATGCTTGTACATCTATTACACAATGATGAGGATAATTCATTTGTCAATGAGGTTTTTTTTATTTCCCAAGGGCACTGCATAAATTATTGGGCCTTTTTAATTTAAAATAGTGATTGCATAATCACGTGTATGAAGTATGAGATCCCTGATTTATTTACATAAACACTAACCATGATATGCGTATTGAAAGGGACAGTCAACACACATTTGCACCCATCACTATAAATCTTATTTTAGAGGTGAACGCAAAAGGGTCGCTTTTAACACACTCGAAATTACTGGAGTGCTAACTATGCATAACACTTCAATTCAATATGCACATGTCTTGCCTACCTTAGAGTCCCGGAGCAGTTGAGCAAACTCCTCCAACTTCGCTGTCACTTTCTCCTTCTCCTTCTCTAGGATAGCAAACAGGGTGTCCTTATCGAAGCTATAGGGAGCTGTAAATTGTACAGAAGAACACCCTTTTATCTTGATGATAATTACAAAACACCTGTATATTATACATCTGACACGGGATGCATGCTGTCTCTCTCTCCTCTCCCTCTCTCTTTTACCTCTCTCTCTCTCTCTCTCTCTCTGTTCAAAAATGTCTGTTTATAAAACGTGTAATGAAATTAATACAAGTTAACATCCCCCACTGTGAATGGTTTGGTTGAACTGACATGTCACAGATAGCTTATATATACATGTATATCGTGTAATAAAACAAAATATAGGTCAATTGGGCAATCTCCCTACACAATGTATAAGGTATCGCAGAAATGACATGCCACACTGGTCAGAACTTGAATACCTTGGTATCCAACCCATCGTTAAAAAAGACCCGTACCTTTGTGACTATTTACATACATACCGTAGACCATATAACACACTAAGCTAGCAAGAGTATCCTATATAAATTTGAACTGTCATCTGCATACGTTACATCAAAGGAATTAAGAATTTACAACTCCGCCGACTCTAAAGGGGCATTGTTCATTCGAAATATTGAAACGGGAATTTTATGTGGATAGACGAAATAAAATTTTGACTGTATGTATTAGATAATTAACAATGTACATGTATCCAAATTTCGTACTGATAGTACAAGGGTTAGAAGAGATATATATGCAGTCTAAGTTATCAAGTTAGAATTGAATTAGTGCTTCACTTTTCGTGTATATTACAAGTATTATGACAGCCCGATACACTGTTATTATGACCTATTTTATACTTACTGGCATACCACTGTTGGGAGTTTAGGATTTCGTGCATTTCCACGGCATGGACCAGTACCACTTTGTCTGTGTCTTTGAAAATGTTGTTTTTGTACCCTAGAGAAAGGTCACAGAATAAAATGATATATATGTCAACCCCCGAAATTAGCAAAATATCTCATTATTGAGAAATCAAGCAACTGAAGGTACTAACATAGTTGTATAAAATGTAACGCGACAAAAGTATTACATCACTGCAGTAGTAAATACATGTAAGGAAAGGAGTCAAAGGAAAAAGATACTTCGATTTGAAGCAGGTGCGTTTAAAATCAAACTTCAGAATTAACTGTGTGCTTGGTGCAATTCTAATTTACGCCAGTGTCAATATCGTTCATTCCCATGGTCTTTGTTTACATCGAATACAGCGAGTTTACACAGATGGGTCGATAAGGAGAAAACGGGTTTCATCTTAATAGGAGGATAATTCCCAGTAGAGGTTTTCCCATTATATTTCCACGGATATCGATCAACTTTTTCCGTCTTGAAATATTGGTTCTGCTCAAAAATAAATTAATTATTTAGTTGTGACTGACAATTCCCTTCCTGACAGTGTAATTTCGCGAGAAAGGACCAGCTGATCAAAGTGTTATCCGTTATTTGTTAACAAACTGCGTAGTTTAAAAAATATCCACGAAACTCGATATCTTGTCGTCTGCTGAAAACATTTCAACGATGTAAATGTCAGGTAGATTTGCTTTCACACAAAACCGCTTCATGTTCAGGTTGATGCTCCACAATTTTAATTCTTCTCCTCTTTACCTTATCATGAAATTATTCGACACTGTTTGGTGATTTTTTGTTCACCGATGGCAAAAGAGTATCATATTTTTTTTATATCCAGTGTGTCTGACACATAACACGTTATATATATATATTAAAATCTAGAGTGTAGGCTAGCATAAAATTATCTTCAATTTTTATCAAAAGGCAAACGTAAACAAACATTGCACGCAACAGCTTACGATTAGGCTACTATAAGAGTACAATACGATTTAAAATTTTAAAATTGCTGACTATTACATTAATATTATCTACAAAGACGAATGTCGAATCTAAACAACCGACGAGCTACACGTGTTAATATGACTAGATAACTTACAATCGAATGCATTTCTGGCTTGTTCACTTCCGTCTATGGCAATCACAACAGTTTTTCCCGAGTCCGTTTTTGCTGCCTCGTCCGCCATGTCGACAGTTTAAAAGTCCTGACCAGAATGAATCCCCGGCGAACTAGATCTGTCGATGGGTAGATAAAACGGTCTATGTCGTCTGTAAACAAACTCTCGCGGGGTGAACTCGCTGGAGTGGTGAACTCTGACACGGCGCGACGTCACAAAACAGCAGCAGAAAGCAGTGGCGGATCCCAATTAAAATGCTTTTTTATAATAGCGATGTTTATTTTGCATGTCTTTATAGATTTTTCTTTAAATAAAAGATTTAAATGAATGTTAACTTTTAAATAAATTATAAATAAAAATGCATTGATTAGCGTATTGTAAATTTCTCTTTTTTTAATGGAAGAATAAATCAACTTTGTCAGTCAATATTATTGGCAGTGATGACATCCTCTACTGTCCAATGTGTAGAGTAAACGCTAAGCAAGACATATATGAGTGTACATAAGACATTAAAAATTTTAAAGAAATGCACAAGTCAATAAACCTTCAATTTCATTTCTTTGGTTTAATTTTTTAATTTTTTGGTTTAATAAATCAACCTCGGCAACTTTACGGGTGATAATTATCATGGAAAAAAAAATATCTTAAAAAACACATTAGGGTTAAGTATTTTTATATATATTATGACAAAGGAAATTATATCATTTTATCTTTTGGATGTGCAAGACCTAAAAAATGCAAGAATTCCAAATTAAAATGACTTAATTTGTTAACCATTGAGTCAGCAACAAAACAAAAAGTGAAAAAAAATATTTACATCGGAGAGTAGCATAATCCTTTTATTCATTATTAATGTGTCATGTATTATTTACTAATAATTAGAAAATTTAATCAATGGCCATGGATTCCGATGAAACAAATAAAATTACGATAAAATAAAATTACTGATATTACATTTTAATGTTCATCTTTTTGGTAAATGCAAATTTAACTGACATAATTATATTACAAGTTAGAAATTTAAAACAAAACAAATATTCAACCATGATGACAATGTTTGTGGCACTGAGAACAACTTATTTTTTATCCTTTCTCTTTTTTCGAAACAAGCAAATTCCAAATCCAACCAAACTTAAAAGCACTACGAGCCCAATGGATCCCCCGGAGATGATTGCTATCAAGTCTTCAGCTGGAAGATAAACATTAAGTTTAAACAATTGAAATGCATGCAGAATACTGTAATATTTTACTTTCCAAATATAAGACAAAGGCGTCGGAACGAAGGGGGGGGGGGGGCTATTTTGCAAAGTTACATGTAATCACAACCATAACCAAAATCCTTTTTTTTTTTGCGTGTCAATATTTCTGATAAGTCTTACCCACCCACCCCCACCACACACACACACACACACACACTTTCAATTTGCTTCCGACGCTACTGTTCTATAAAGATGAGTGTTGATATTTAAAAGTATTGATTGCATACTGCTGAAGGTTGCTCCAGTAGGTATAAGTTTTAATTTAAATCTCGCCCTCTCCAGATTGGAAATGGTGGGAATAATCTGAAGGTAGAATGTAGAGTTTTTTTTCATCTGGAGATTGTATCGATCCTCAGCAAGAGCAGAGCAGTTAAACCTCTGCAAAACACACATATATTTCACTTCAGTATCCTCAATTTTGATGTGTTAGAAAAAGCTGCAGGTCTGTAGCTCTACGAGGAAATTCGGTCACAATAGCCAAGGTTCCTCCCGAAAAATAGCGGTGTTTGTTATTACGGCGGAAACGATTAAAACTAGCGCAATTTTTACGCCATAAGTTGAAATTATTTGATATGGGAGGAACTGTAGCTTTATGGCATGCCTATCCCAATTTTCCATGTAGAGCTACAATCCTGCAGCAACGTTAGAAACTAACAAGATACAATTCCAAGTGTTCCAGTTACAGCTACATTTTGTATCTCTTTCAAAATTGTTTTTAATAAACCCCAGTAAATGAACAATAATGTTGAACGTTTTAGTGAATTTTAATTCACCCTCTTTACATGTATTTGGATTTTTCCAAAGTAATAAAAACTAGTAGGCTAATTGTTCGAGAACAATTAGAGGTCTTTCCACCTAATATTAATTAATTTCTAGATTGCCCAATAAGGTATACAAAAAATTATTATACCTATGACACATGTTGTTCTATCAAATGGGAAAACCACGATGCCATTAATTGATAAAAGGTTTTTAAAGAGATTTGTTATTATTATCAAGCCATTTCGTTAAGAATTCCATGTTGTATATATCGTAAAGATTTATCAAATTACTTTTCTGAATTTTTCTCCACTTACTATGAACAAAACTGAGCCACGGTAATATTTTTTACACAATCATATAAACAGTAAACCTAACAATAGAAGAGAGTGTTCTACAGGCTAGCTGTCTTTGAATAAAAATGAATGGGTTGACTGTAAAAACAAGTTCCACTCGAGTAACCACAAGACTTGATGTGATAACTGGCTGACCCAATTGAATACCTTATTGCGCAATCCAGCAAGCTATTGAAATCCTTACTATAATTCTGTATTTCAAATGATATGAAAATTCATTAATTAACAGACTTCCAAATGACGTTGACCTTTGACCTTTATGTCATTTTGTTTGGCCAAGGTAGACGCTTCTATTCCAAGTGGTCCGAAGTCTGTACGACAAATAATAAAAAAGTTGGAAATGATTTTATAGAAATTTAAAAACTTTCAGGGGCAATAACTACTAGAAGGGGGCCTCAGATCCTTTCGGTATGAATTGATTGAAGAACCCTCCAAGTGTACTGAATACATTGGTAAAAATTCCAAGTCTCTATCTCTTATGGTTTCAGAGGAGAAGCGATAACAAGCATTTCGTACAATAGGGGCTATAACTCTGTAATTATTCAAAGGTATGAGCCAAGGGGCTATATTTTAAAATGTCTTAAGATGTCCTACTACATCCATAAAAAAGTTTTTCTCTACCACCCTAAACAAAAGATATATAAAAACGCATTAATTAACAGCTTCTCAAATGACCTTGACCTTTGACCTTTATGTCATTTTGTTTGGCCAAGGTAGACGCTTCCATCCCAAGTGGTCCGAAGTCTCTATGATATATAATAAAAAAGTTGGAAATGATTTTGTAGAAATGTAAATACTTTCAGGGGCAATAACTACTACAAGGAGGCCTCATATCCTTTTAGTATGAATAGATTGAAGAACTCTCTAAGTATAATGAAGACATTGGTAAAAGTTCCAAAACTCTATCTCTTATGGTTTCAGAGGAGTAGCGATAACAAGCATTTCCTTCTCAAAGGGCAATAACTCTGTACGTTCTGGGAGTTCTTTGACACAGGGTCAATTGGTACCATAACTTTTGATGAGCAATTACATAAAGTTTAAATTGTTTGGATAACTCTAATAATAAAAAAGTCACTCCGAGCTAAATAGAAAAAAAGAAGAAGAAGAAGAAGAATAAAAAACATAAAGAAAACAAGAGGTCTTTCACCTGAAAGGTGGAAAGACCTAATGACTGCAGCATCATAGGTATCTTGAAAAACTAAATTTGAATACTCCCCATTAATTAATGTGTATTCTTTTTTTAAAACTCTGCATTACTCGATATTTGGGTCACATTATTACTTCAGGGTTCGTGCTTTCAACAGTATGAATTTACATAATTTAAAGTTGATTTAAAAATAATATCACAAATGTTATATGATTTTTTTAAAGGAGATAAAATAAAGCAGAATGTACACAATGTAATGCTAGGTTCCAATCGTCGTGCGATCTGTTACGAACATTAAAATTGATCAATCGTAACTGATCATAAACCTAGTCTATAATTTTAGGGTAAGATACGAGATTCTTTGAGTCAATATGCCATTATACAATTTGCTGAGCTTTGATACGGTAAGATAATGTCAAGGTATTATATATATCAGGTGATACGACCTGCCACGATCTCATTTCCCGTTTAGATACGAGGAAATGCGTTCTGATACGACTGTCCAAGTAGAGTTCCTAATTAGTATGATAATAAATGCGATTCTTGTTACGATTAATAAGTAAAATGATCACGATATGAGATACGATTTGACCCCAACAGCGTATCAATATAGCCCAAATGACCATTAGTTAATCATCGCAACTGAACGCAGCGCAGCCTGGTGTTTGTTTCCACCAGGATTGATCTAGATCATTGGCCTTTTTTTTGGGGGGGGGGCACGATCAAATGCGTCGTGCTGCACTTAATAACGATGAAGTGTCATCTGATGCGATGATAAAGAACAATAACGAATGAAAATTAGTCGTGTAGACCGTAGTAACTTTTTTAAGAATCAAAACATTTTCTACGATTAAACATAATTGCGACGACAGACCTCAAGATCTTGTGAGATTTGATGTCATTAATACGATTACTCTACGATTAAGACTGCAATTTCGATCGGTCTGCAAATCATGATAATTGGAACGTAACATAAGCATGGTTTCTGACTTATTATATACAAAATGATAAATGGTTGTCCTTTTTAAAAGCTAACATTTCTCCAAATTTTTTTCTTTCATAAACATTACACATGGGCCCAGCTATAAGTTTATTGGCAAAATATAATAAGATCAATATATGGAATTTTGAGTATATCGCGATACCCCTATTGTATCATCTTCTTTGTTATAGATAATTTTATAAAAAATGTTCCCATTTACATTTTTTAACAATACTCCTGCAGCTCCAATATTTGTCAATGCACTCGGAATAAACGATTGGAAATATTGCAATCTGAAGCTTTAAGAAACTATTATGTTCAGCGGTAGACCTTTAAAAAGTTCATATAATTACGTCCCTTCAACAGATGAATTTTTGTTTTTTACAAATTGTATATCTCCTTCACAAATTATTATGCAAAGTTTGATTAAACGCGTCTAAGTGGTTCTGGAAAAGAAGTCAAACCATTAGATCATAACATTTTATATGATTGAAAAAATTTATAATAAATCATACGAGTATATAGATGAATTTCTGACTTTATCATGAGATGAAGGTGGCACGGGACAGTTATTTTGAAACATTTTATTATAGCCAGGGGATGTGTGTCTTCGGAACTCTGTAACTAGAATTTCCTCAGTTCCCATTCAGCACAAATACCTTTAATTCACTCTTTATAAGGCCAATCACCAATTTCTGATGAAAATTACTAGTCAAAACCTCTAAAATTTTCTACATACTGGTTTTTATGAGATGTTGACCCTTTAATATTTTGCTAATTTTTCATGATTTTCCAGCTTTTTAGACCTCCCCCAGCAAATTCCCTACAAAGGGTTGACCTTCCGTACCGTGTGCATGTAGCATCATCACATGTCAGAAACTTACCGGTGTATAGATTACAATGTCCCATCCACCTACTTTTCGTGTTATTTACCCTACCGTCTGTAACTTGCAATTTCACTGTGTAAAGTCAACACAACAGTCATAGCCGCAGGTTTCGCACTTTGCTTCTGATTCTCATGTACCTTAGCCTAGTAACCGAGGCCTTCCGAGTGCATGCGGAAGGACTCGGGTACTAGGCTAAATGTACCTAACATATGGGGCCTACATATTGCATATTAATTTCAACAAGAGACATCCCTCTAACTAATGATAACCATTAAAAATCATTTCATGAATTTTAGCAACACTCATAAGCCTTCAAGTACAGCAATTCTCAATTTTACAAAAATATCTTACCTTTAGCTCTTTTGAGGTAAGCGTTGACCGATATAGTAATGCTATAGCACAGTCTGGGTCTTCGTGATACAACGGATTGACCATGAGTTCATACGTCACAAGGTCAGGGTCATTGAAAGTAGAAAACGCTACATAGTTACATCTGATTGGTCCCCCTTCATATGACGCAACAATCACTTCTGAATTCAAAGAATTCAGGTGGTGAGGAGGTGTATCACAGGAATGTGACTCAAAAAATACTGAAACGAATTGGCAGTCTCAAATAAACATCTTGAATAATCAGCCTTATAAAATATATAGTATACTATAAAGAATATTACAAGTGTATTGCTATTTAAGATAGTAAGAGAAATAGAGATTTTACTAAGAGGAAGACATTCATAATTTTAAGCTCATCATCGTTCGAAAATAGATATTTGACAAGAATTGAATTACCAAATTACCTTCAAACATGTTGTAAGCCTCGTTTCTCTTTATGACTAGAATAAACACCAACAGTAGCATGCTTTAAATAAAAGAAAAAGTAATGGTTTAAATTACGATTATTACCTATTAAATTACAATGACTCATCGATGCAATAGATGTTGAACATATGGAAATTATATGTTTAGTTAAAATATAAGTACATACATACCTCGTATTGTATCGTTAGTTCCCCCAATTTATACAGAAGCGAATCCTATGCATTATTATTTTCCCAAGAACTTCTCATTGGAGTCCTGCATTAAGTTTTGCACAAATAGTTCTTTTTGGAGTCCTATATCTTTATTTTCAATTACAGAGAGCCGTGTTAGCAATCAAAGACCAATATAACCATAGGTTTGGGGGTTTTTTTTTCAATCCGAGAGATATTGCTCAAATGATCATCGGTTTGATGAAACCTACTTTTATTCATACGATTTGCTTAAGGATAAAAACCAAATCAAAATGAGTCTATCATGAAAAATTCCAATAAAGACAAATTTAGGTTAAATAAAAACTTGTATTAGTGCATGACGTTTTGTGGCGTTTTTAATCTGTCTAAGGCAAAGTTCTTTTATAATCAACATGAAAAGTAGAGCCTTGCACAGAAAATGTGAAGGTAATTTTGTATCAGTGTACATCATCTCAACATTGAATTTTATCACCTGTAGGAAAATTGATTTGTTACAGAAATTTAGATTCATCAAAAGGTCTTCTATTGATATTTAATTTTCTTATTTGTTATTTCATTCCAGGAAAAAATTAGTATCAAAATCTGGTAGGGATGTTAAATTCTTCAGAAGGTATAGGTATATATTTATTTCTTGTAGTTAAACTTTATACATGAATATCATTTTTTCCTAGCGTGTAAGGTTCTTTTGGTGTAGTTGACAAATGTTTTGTACAATTTCAACGAACCCAGAATTAAATGCATACATATTTAGATCAGGGTTTACTTTTCAATTCAATTTCGTTGAAAATATAGTTTCAGAAGATGAAGTTTCATAGGGATTTTCCTATTTTACTTTCGTTTTATCTCCGCTTAGCTGCTTCTAATGCGTCTCATCTGTTAATTAAAGGTAAGTTGAGTGAGATATATATTCGATGTATTTTTAAAGAAAAACGACTTCAATTAAAATGATTGACGAGTTTTAAACATTTATATCGCGATTTGTCTGAAATAATTATTTTACTGTTTCATATTTTATTGTTATGGTTTTATAATGAAAGATGATATAATGATGATGTAAATACTTCTCGCGATCTCGGTTTTGTGAATTTTGATAACTTAGAGGCCTATATTGTATTATTTATATGAGATGAACAATTTGTTTTAAGTACAAATTAAGTAAAAAGAAAGAAGTCGCATACAATATTGAACGAATTCTGAGTTTATATGCATTATGCACGAACACGTAATCCTGAATTTATGCTAAATCTTACTTGCAAAATGTTTTTTTTTAATGTTTCATAGCTTTTCTTTTACTTTCATTTTTGCTCCAATTTTTGGCGTTGAAGGCTCCCCTAAGCAAATCAGTCCTCGCTCCCTTCATCTTTAATTTATTCTCATCACAAACTCCAATTCAACAGATATTAAAGGTGTGTGTTTTGGAAAGAAATATTGTATGTTACAAAAGAGTTGAACAGTGTGTGAGAAAAGATTTGGTAGATGTCAGAAATTGTTACGCCAAGCGTGTACAAAATAGATACTATACTAGGCTGTTTAAAAGTACAATTGTACTTTATAGTTTTATTTGGATGTAAGGTATACAGAAGCGATACTGTGTGCCATTATGTTACTGAATAGAAAAGTAGTAAACATAAACCCAGATTTAAATAAAGATACGGCAAAACAGGAACTTGGCCGTTCATGGCTTGCATTTCATGACGAAATCACGCAAGGTAGTTACATGTAACATTGTGTATAGTTTGATGAAAAAAAGTCTTTGTCCTACACAATTTAAGCATAGTAGTATTCATTGCACCTAGAATCGATTGTCCTATAACTGAATATGTGTAAAAATATAAAAAAAGATTTGAAAAAATATATGATAAAAACTCTAAGGGAAGCAATAAGATCCAGTGGCTGTCTTAAAGGACAACATGATTGTTGTCCTTTTAAAAACTCACTCGCATTGATTTTTAACTGAGTTTTATTGATCATGATTTAAAATGTAGTAATCTAATTTTTTATTAATGAACCAGACACATTTCGAAGCAATTAAACTGATTGTTAGATTTATCAAAATTAAATCCTCATTCGGAGTATAATTTTTTAAAATCTTAATCCGAATCCATATGTGTGTGCTAAGCTATGTTTGTTAACAATTATAACAATATAATCTCAGTTTTTGGGGTTTTTTTTGTAATTAATAAGTAGGTCATATCACCGCTATTTAAAAGAAATAACATCGCTATGATTTTTAAAGAAAGTTTATTTTGTTGTAGATCAACATGCCCCATGAAGTAAGATTTTATAGATACCATCTATTCCTCTGCCTAATCAAACATTTATATCATTAATATATAAAAACTATTCTACTGAATTGTTTTACTACCTCTTCAAAATAATCAAAATTTAAATGAGTATTGACAGTATTTAAACACTTTTAGATTACAAAGCCTAATATTTGCTATTTTAATTTTTTTATTCACTTCAATACATATCTTACAGTACATATCTTATATTACACAGGTTAAATTTAGTTCAGCTGTGAATAAAAAGAATTGCTATGTTCAAAAAATATTCATCCCATATTATCTATGTTTCATATGAAATAATTATGAACGCACGCTCATGAAACATTTAATCAATTATGTGCACTTTGAATGTAGCCCTTTTAACAATTTAAGTTTTACGGGTTTTTTAGTGGAGAATGTTTCCCTTTATGTGGACGATCCCCGTGTGTATATATATATATATATATATATATATATATATATATATATATATATATATATATATATATATATATATATATATATATATATTTCTTACAGTCTTTCTGTTTCTGGAAATAATTATGTATCAATATCTCACTTCGTGTTCTATCTTTGGATATTTGAAACCAGTATATTTATTGATCATTCAATAATACCCATTTGCATACTTTACTCACTTTTACCCAATAATTGCAACAATGATAGCTACCTTTTACCCATATGAATCATTATCACCAATGTGTTAACGTGTTTTGTGATTTATACCATACCATCAAACAAAACTTTATGCAATGAATACAATTATACGAAGGATTACATATAATATAGATAATAATTAAAAGATCAATTTTAATAATCATATTACTACCAAAGGTTTTATATTTTAAAGTTGTCTATTGATGATTCCGAAGACGCGGACGACACGCCTGTTTACAAAAAAGACAGGAGGTTTAAATTGGTAAGAATGAAAGACTTGGCATATGTTATTTACATTTTTCTTGACTATTTAAACAATTTAGATCTTGAAAATAAGCAAGTCTCAAATTATCATATTGAACAATAAAACTATGTTCTTGATTAGAATACATGTATGGTAATGCTTTAAAGGGACATGGTCACGATTTTTGACATACTGGTATTCCATTGTTTTTTTTATTTTATTAGTTACAATGCTTTAGGAATGCATTTCTTATCATCAATGAAATCTGAGAATCAGTCGTTGAGTTATAAGCAAGATTTTAAGCACAAATAAACAGTCGAGAAATTGTTTTCCCGAAATCTTGGCCATTTCCCTTTAAACTATAAATGTTTATCTTTATATTTAACTCTTTTTTTTATAGAAGATTGGAATCGTCGTCCTATTTGCGCTTGTATTAGCAACAATTGTGACAGTCGTTGTTGGAATCATCATTGGACACATACACACGTAATACAATAAAATGTAGCTCCGATTTCATTGTTTGTATCTCAGTCAAAATCTTTAGAAACAGAATATTGATTTAACATTGTCCTTTGTTTTAATCCTGCTGTAAATGAAAAAAAAACTGTTTCGGGGTTTTGGTTTGCAAATGATAATATTTTTTAACGGGATTAAGTAAAATATCTTGTGATGACATCGTATTACAGTGTAAAATTGTAAATACTATCGTACAATTAATTAATATTACAGGAAATATGGCAAAAATGTAATTTGAATTTTGTTTTTGAATTTTCCTAAAATGTAAAACCTACTTCGCACGTTAAAAGAAGAATGGATCAATTTGTCATTCAATAATGTTTTTATTTTTATTTAAATTTGCTAATTGATAGGTAACATCCGCGGTGTTCCGCAATAGTGAATATGATACAAGATTTTAGTTTTAGAAGTTTATAGATTCGACTTTTAAATGACAGCATTGCTGTGGAATTTCAAAAATCTTATTCATAAATCCATGGGCATCAACCTTGCATTGATTTAGCTGACTGATTACGCTAGAAAAATGGAGATCTTTAAAATTGTAATCAGAAAATGTGAAAACGGCACACATTAACACAAGTATTAAAATCAAGTTTAGAAAATGCATGTTAATGATTTTATAGATCGATTATCCTTTTCATATCAATTTCTTATAACAGTTATTATTTGCTATTTTATTGAAATGATAAGTGAAAACTTTTGATATGATGATCGATAGTTTACCTCATTGTGATTTTTATATGTTTTTTCACTTTGGGCAGTAAAGCCAATCAATATATGATAATGATGACTATAATGCACAAGTTTACAATACCTAGAATTCGTTGAGTTTTAAATTGAGGGTGAAACCCCTAGTTAATTGTGCCATAGTTCCACAGTTTATAGTTCTATAAATATTAAATGTATACTACTTTTATCAAACACTGAATGTGCCATCTGTTAATACATGAAGTCGTAAATATAAATAGTGTAGAAGTAAGACCTGTTGAAAATGATGACATACAGCAGAGATCAAATATATATAATGATATGTGTATATCAGATCAACGTGATATTTCATTGTTATGTCACAAAAGAGCAAAATGAATATATATTTTAAGACTGACCAAAGTAGATGAAAGATATGAACCCAAGAATTGAATTAATAGCAATGTACTTTGTAATTTGAAGTAGTATTCGCTTAAAAATAAGTTTTTTTAATTAATCTTTTTCTTTTTTTAAATTTAAATTTAATGCATTTGTTGTCCAAATTATTCCGTGACTTGTATATGTATTTGCATTCAACATAAAAACAGTTTGGTTCTTGGTATTAAAAAATACAATATTCATATCCGTTTTGTGCTTTGTTCATTTCCAATTCTTTAAACAGTCAGCCTGCATTTAATACAGGAGTTTTACCAGAAGGCATTTTCTTACAATACCCATATGACAATTAAATTATGAGAAAATTTTATTTCATTGCGATAATTCAGACCAAATTTAAATCCATACAGGATTAACACAGAGATTGTAAAGTAATACCTGGGATTTCAAAGTTTAGTTTACTTTTCAAAACATTTCTAAACATGTTGTCAACCTTTTGCTTGACATTTGATTTGGTCATTTCGCTTGAAACCAATTTTAGATCTCATGGTACTCCTAAAAAATTACCAACATGCACTTCTTCCAATTTTTTATCACTTGTTACATTTTTGCGCTTAATCGTTCTTATAAGTTCTGTTATTAAGAAAAACAACAAAATGTGTTTAAATTGCCTAATATTTTATTTGGATAAGGCTGTGTAAAATAAAAAGACTTGTACAATATCATATTGTTTAATACAGTGAATGCATTCACTATTATTCAAACTACAGCAAAACATTGGATTTAGACACAATGAATAGTTTTTAGCCGTCATAAATAAATTGAATGTTGTGCATATTTTGATGGCTACCTTATTTGTAACATTTAGACTGTTTTTCATTATTTTGAAAACAAAATTGTTCAAAGGATCTCAGTAGTTTTACAATGATTTCTAAACAACTTCTTCGGTTTATAACACTCTACATACTTTTAAAAGTTGTTATTCTTCCGGCAAATAAATAATTTGTTTTGTTTTTGCAAGTCCCATATATCTATTATAAGCACTTCAGCTCAAATGAATTCTAATGTTAACAATGACTTATCAGAAATATTGACACGCAAAAAAGGGATTTTGGTTATGGTTGTGTTTACATTAATCTTTGCAAAATAGCCCCCCCCCCCCCTTCGGTCCCGACGCCTTTGTCATATATTTGGAAAATGAATATTACAGTACTCTGCATGCATTTCAATTGTGTTCACTTAACGTTTATTTTCCAGCCGAAAACTTGATAGCAATTGTGATAGTTTGACATAGTTTTATTTTTAGAATTATTCAGTTATTCATTCATTCTTTTTTCCATCTTTCACTCTTTGCGTTGCACTAATACTAACAAGTGTGTGTAAACTTAAACACCCCTATTATTAATAATGGTATAGTCAGTTTAGGTTATTTATTTCAGTGGTTTGGATTATTCCATTTGAAGATGGGTATTTTTATATTTACGGTTTGTGATTGGTCAGTATTGGTCACTACTGATAGAGTTTGGCGGGAGATATTCTTTTGTATTCTGGTTCTGTAATTCTTTAATTGCAACCAAGACTTCTAGCCAGACAGGTGTGTTTCAGACTGAGACAAAGCATACAGACTCAAACCTGTCAAGTCATATAATGAGCCTGATCCGCTGATTGATACTACGTATATGCAGTGTCGTGCACCTAGTTCCATAAATTGGTAACTATCTGTTGAAATTCATTATTGTAAATAGTTTTCATATAATCTATATATTAGAGTGATGTTTCTAAGAGTTGGAAATATTATTTAACATAAAATTCAGATTTATCGTGTATTGCGATTAAATGTAAAGCGATAAAATTGACCTATAAGTAAATGTATGTTATACATGTTTGTGTTGTTATAGTGGTGTGCTTATATGTTTTATGTATTGTTTTAGGGTGAAACGATTAATGCGACGTAACGCTCAGAATAAAAAATATATAGAACCCTACAATCGTCTTGGTGTTTTGTTTTATTCGTCCAAGAACGGTTACAAAAATGGCGCCCAACGTGGGGCTCGACAGCGTACCATCTGGCGAGGAAATCAGCTGATAGGTCAAGAGTGAAACAGAGTAAGTATTATGATTTAAAGGTAAGAGGTATAGATCTTCATGAAGGAGATAGAGTTCTTGTCAAGGTTGTTGCTTTCGATGGTAAGCACAAGATAGCTGATAAGTGGGAGGAGGAAGCATACATCGTATTGCGCCAGCCAAACAAAGAAGTACCAGTCTATGTAGTACAGAGAGAAGATGGAACCGGAAAGAAGCGAACTCTTCATCGGAACCTCCTATTGCCAATAGGATGCATAGACCCAGAGTTTCAGGAGAAACCAATTCCCAAACCAAGAGCCAATAAACAGAAGGACACAACACAGAATGAAGAAGAAACAGAGTTGAAGCAGCAAAATGATGTGGCAGATCTAGATATCAGTGATAGTGACTCAGAATATGAGATCCAAGTTGTAAAGGTACCTGTACAAAGAACTCCTATAGAGATTTCTAAGAAACCAGTTAGAGTTGTAGAAGAAGAGGTTACACAGCCAGAAAGGGAAGCCGCGGAAGACCCTGCACCCCAAGATGAGGAGGGTGATGGCTCTGAACCTGGTGATGAGATAGGGTTAAGGAGATCTGCAAGAACTAGACGACCGCCAAAGAGATTTGCCGATTACCAGCTGTATCAGATTTGCGACAGGCGAAGAGAGGAGTTGAGTATTTTGAAGCAAATTTTAGAAAACACAAATCGGTCAGAGGAAAGAAATATTTTATTAGGTTGCATTTCAGACATTATTAGCAAATTGTAGATATATTGTTTTTTATGATCATAGCTATTTCAGTTCTCAGTTGGAAATGACGAGGACGTCATTTCACAACTGGGGGGAGTTTGTGATGGTTTGACATAGTTTTATTTTTAGAATTATTCAGTTATTCATTCATTCACTTTTTCCATCTTTCACTCTTTGCGCTGCACTAATACTAACAAGTGTGTGTAAACTTAAACACCCCTATTATTAATAATGGTATAGTCAGTTTAGGTTATTTATTTCAGTGGTTTGGATTATTCCATTTGAAGGTGGGTATTTTTATATTTACGGTTTGTGATTGGTCAGTATTGGTCACTACTGATAGAGTTTGGCGGGAGATATTCTTTTGTATTCTGGTTCTGTAATTCTTTAATTGCAACCAAGACTTCTAGCCAGACAGGTGTGTTTCAGACTGAGACAAAGCATACAGACTCAAACCTGTCAAGTCATATAATGAGCCTGATCCGCTGATTGATACTACGTATATGCAGTGTCGTGCACCTAGTTCCATAAATTGGTAACTATCTGTTGAAATTCATTATTGTAAATAGTTTTCATATAATCTATATATTAGAGTGATGTTTCTAAGAGTTGGAAATATTATTTAACATAAAATTCAGATTTATCGTGTATTGCGATTAAATGTAAAGCGATATAATTGACCTATAAGTAAATGTATGTTATACATGTTTGTGTTGTTATAGTGGTGTGCTTATATGTTTTATGTATTGTTTTAGGGTGAAACGATTAATGCGACGTAACGCTCAGAATATATAATATAGAACCCTACAATCGTCTTGGTGTTTTGTTTTATTCGTCCAAGAACGGTTACACAATCATCTCAGGGGGATCCATTGGGCTCGTTGTGCTTTTAAGATTGGTTGGATTTGGAAGTTTGTGTCGAAAAAAGAGAAGGGATAAAAGATAAGTTGTTATCATGCATGAATATTTGTTAAATATTTTTGATTTCTAACTTGTAACATAAATATGTCAGTTAAATTTGCATTTACCAAAAAGATGAATATTAAATTGTTATTTCATAAAAATGACCGCATGTATTTATTGCGCACAAAAACGTGTAGTTTTGGACTGATTTACCTTTTTTTATACGCAAATTCTATGAAAACAATTAGTACAATTAAATTCTTCATGCAATTTACTACCGATATCGTCTATTCCCCCTGCGTCAGACTCTTTGGAACGCGCTACCGACCTCGAAAAATCAAGTATGTTAAATTTACATCAAAATTGAGAGTCCATATTTACATATAAACAAACTGCACCACTCTACTTTACGGGGCTGGTGATGGTGTTTTAAAAAAGCGTATCAGAGGCAATTTAAGTGTAGTAAGTTACATGTTTCAATGGTTGGAGGAACCTTGGATTATCTATACCTTATTTCCATGGGCCAGAATTGTGAACTGAAAAGAGACCTGCACGTCTTTAACGGTCAGTCTAACTGTTTCAGTTATAATGCACACGAAATGCATACAGCTTGTTTAACAAATATGCATTGTACAGGCTATCAAATTGGATTTCTTAAAATAGAACAAATAATGGTATTTCTAAATACTGTATACAGGTAAATATTTGCCCCCGTTTTATTGTCGCCCCTTTCGCCCTTGTTGTCAGCGGGGCGAAAATAACCCTGTATACAGTATGCAATATCACAGTTTTTCAAATTTAAAAGATTTCTTAACATTTTATCATTCTTGCCTTGCCCTTTAATCAGAATCTCGTCATATGGAAAATAAAATTAACTGTTAAGATGACGGTTCTCTGGTCTACAAGTATATCAAGTTTTTCATTTGTGCAAAAAAAAAAAAATTAAGAACTTTTTAATTCAACTTCAAATCAGTGTCAGTGTGTCGGTATTTAGTACGTCGTATTCCTAAATTTTGTTCTTAAGCTCAAATTTCACTGTAATTTTTGTCACTGTTTTGAATAAGAATTTAAGATAAAGGACTGTTTTGAAAAAAAATTGCCCTTCCCCATTCAACTTCCCCTTTTTATGCATGCATCATATTCATATAGACGTACAACACTAAATATGTTTATTGTTTACAAATTAATGTTTAAGGTTAACTTCCAATCTCGTGTAAAAAAAAAAATCCGCTTGTGTATTGTAACGCTTCTACCATCGTTTTTTATAGTTTTATTTAGATGATAGACAGTGGTAATAACTACAACAAAACAAAGACGAACATAAGCACATATGACAAGACAACGACATCAAATGTTTTCTTTTAAAGGTAATAAAATAGTAAAAATGCATAGGCTTAGAATAGTCAGAATGTACAATTATGAATTTTCATTATTATTAAACTTATTAAAGTTAATTAATTTACTCCATTGTGGTTCAAAACATGAAAAAGATTGTCAGTCACTGATGTTTCTACTGTGTTTCCTCACGAACCGCACGAGACACACTGAGTTCCACAAATCACAACACATGGATATAAACGGAACATACACAAATTTCACAACACGGACAAAAACGGATAAACACACAAAATAAGCCGTGTATCGCATTTATTTGCATATTTCAAACCAAAGTTGTCAAAAATAAAATATCTGCCCAATGGTTACCTTGTCCTATTGCTATCCTGGCTTTAAACATTTTTGTTAAGTAATCCTTTGTTCTTTAAGGTTTTACACGATAAAACACTCGAAATCAATCTAATAAGTTACTTGTTATAAATAATAGATAGAAAAAACTGTCCATTCTTAAAAATTAGGGACAGAGACAGGTACAATTATTAAATTATTTGAGGGCTACAGGTAAGTTGGAAACAAGAATAAAGGCATCTAGTTTGCAAATAAAGAAACAGATTTAACGGTTACCACCCTCAGAATGAGACATGTACTAGCATGATACAGCAAACACTAAAAACTGAATATCTATAGAATAAAATATCTCTACCCCATTTTTCAGAATCACGAATCAAAATTAATCCACTTTCTGATGTCGGTCTACATTCCCTGGAAAAAGTTCATAAAAAATAAACCTTGACTGTGAACCTCCTTCACAACCCTGGAATGCATTTATTTTTTTTTTTTTTTGGTTGGATTAATCATTTCATCAAATGATTTTGTAGGTCATATAAAAATTTGGCACAGAACTTCCCACCCACCAAATCCAGAATATCACTGAGAACAGTGTCAACATGTACAGTACCTGTTTTACATCCTGAAATATTGTTAAATAAGAAACGCTCTCCCCAATACTATGGAGGGTAATCGTGTTTAAAAATCGAGACATCCGAATATGCAATCGTGTTGATGTGTGAGCCTGAGTATGAATGAGTGTAATTTTGATCGTATAACCTAACAAACTCAGGGATAAACACTTTCGAGTTGACCCCACAGACCTTCAATCTTATTTTCCCTACAGATGCTTAATTGCAGCTGCAAAATGCTGTTTGTTATTTAAATGTAACCTGCTACTATAATACACACTTTCCATCTGTAATCTTTGCATTTGTACTTCCGTTTTCTGAAATATCACGGCTGACATCTTACAAATTGACAAATATAAAGTCTACAAGTTTGTCGAATTTTGACATGACCATATATGGAAACAGTTACGTCACTGATAGAAAAAGGCTAGCTGCAGGTAAAGGCATGCCGTAATCGCCGGAATAGGGACGGAATAAATAAAAAAAAAATTAGGTAGGCCTATAATCATATTATCTCTGGATAACAACATTTCATAGAAAGTATTATTTTTCGGAAAATTAAATTATGAGATTGGTGTGCATTTTATCAAGAGAATGTATAAAAGATGCGAGTAAAGAATTTGAACGGCTTCAGATATCCTCTTCGAACTGAAAACAAATTACATTTAATTGTTTGAAAACACGTGTATAAAGATATATACGCATTTTTTTCATAGGCGTCGGAACCGGGGAAAAAAAATTGGGCAGGTAAGATTTGAGTTATAGGTATACCTACCCCCACGGACTAGGATTTTCATGTATTTGGGAATTCTTGTCAAGATTTTTTATGATTAGTTTAGCCACCCTCCTTTCAATTTGCTTCCGACGCCACTGTTATTAGAGTACATGCAACAAATTGTTAAAGTATAGGCCTCGGCTGAATGAAGAATGTATCTCCAAATGCATCCTTATCGTTACCATAAAGTTGTGACAAGCCCCCCCCCCCCCCCCCCCCACACACACACACACCGCGAAAAATTACACGGGGTCGGTCAGCTGAGTTGTAAAGTTATCGATAAGAAAAACAAACTATTTAAAGACATTGGTTTGAGATTTTGATTAATGTGAGACGGAAGAAGCGACACTCTCTTTAAAAAAAATGAAAAAAATTCCAAAGATAAGGTTTACTGTCGTGAATTAAAATGTGTATAAATTATTTTAAGAAATGTTTCTTTGCATTGTCGGCAATATATAGGGAAAAAGGCCTATCATGCAGGTAAAAATTGGCATTTTTTTTTATTATTTCAAGCAATTATTACGGGATATGAGCATGACGTCCTGAATGTCGGTTCAATACAGACTCACTTGGAGCTACAGTGCCTCCCATAGTAAAACTTCAATTTACGGCGCACAAAAAATATGCGCTAGTTTTTTATTATTATGGAAGATTGTGTTATTATTTATCTTTCACTTACACAACAAACAAAAAAGGTATAAATACATGTAAAGTAACATAAATTTTTCTGCGAAAAATTACAAAATCTTTGCAGGTCGTTTATTCTAACTAATTCAGAAAAATAACAAGAGTAAAGCTGTCAATGTGACAGCAAACCGGGTTTTCTTTTGTGTGAACAGTATCCATAATCCATTTGTCAATCCTGAATTGATAAATACTATCCAAAGAAATGGGGTACTCTATATGCAATTTTTTTGCCCAAAATGACTAAGTTCAACAGCTGATATTTTTTCATAAATTATCAGAAATCAAAATCCTAGCAATTTGCATACCTCTGATATATGTATAATTGATCTGCAAAAGAACAACTTCCTATCTTAAAAACTGTTCGAGGAGTTATCGGTACAATAATGGTACCTTTTTGAGAGCCACTCGCCCGCCCGCCATTTTTACTATTTCAATAAACCCGGTTAAAAATTCTCTCCGAAAATTCTTAGAATTCAGAAGCAATGGAGTTACATGGGACCTCACGGCGGTCTTCGAACCCTATGCCGCTCGAAATATATTTACCCCCTTAGGAAATTTCTTGATCCGTCTCATTTCTAGAAAAGAGTTCGCATTAACTTATATTCCAGTTTAATTACAAGTCAGATTTTTTTTGACAAATAAGATATTAGGTATTTCCTTTTATAATACCATGAGAATTATATCACGGAAATTAGCGCATTCGTCACATCGGCAACGATTTCTTTCTACATGAACCTTTTCCTGTTTAATCCAGTTTCAATCATACCTCAAATTTTTCTCTAAAAATAATACCGGTGTTTTCGATAGAAAAGGTGTCGTTCATTAAAAGCTTATTGCAACAGTTTAGCTGAATATAATGTTTATTTTTCGTCCATTCCGCCGGTTACGGCATGCCTTTTTCCGCAGCAAGGCAGTTGCCATCTAAGGTCATGTCAAAATTTGACAAACTTGTAGACTTTACATTTGCCAATTTGTATCATGTCAGATGTGCTATTGCCGAGCCTGAAGTTACAAATGCAGAAACCACGGATTGAAAGTGTGCAAAGTTGAAGGTTTAATTAACTAATGTAAACAATAAAGTTGCAATTGCAAATTGTGCATCATGCAAAGGAACTGAGTCAAATCTTACACGTGTTTATGCCTGAGTTTTATAGGTTACACGATCAGAATTACACATATTCATACTCAGGCTCACACATCAACACGATTGCATATTCGGATTTACAAGTTTGCATGTCTAAATTTTTGAACACGATTACCCTCCATACAATACAAAATGAGATGTTGTTGATAAGAGGAGTAAATGAATATCGAATTTCACGGCACAGCTTTATAAAACCCTTGCACATTCATGAAACTGTCAATTAAGAGTACATCAGAAAGTTCTTTGCAATACTTGTTTCCTTGTTCAAAGTTACAAAACATTTTTTAGCATTTTAAACAGGTTTACCTGATACTCTCCATTCCTAAAGCCAAGAATGAATGTTTTAAGTTGGCTATTAGCGTCAAACTGTCGATTCTGTGAGAGAAAGAACTAACCTCGGCCTTACGGACCTCGATAAGTTCTTTCTCTCACAGAACAGCTAACTTTCGGCTTATATACTTAACATTTCCAGACACGTATCATTGTTATTGAAAGTGGGAGGGGGAGGGGTAGACTCATAAAAAAATCTTGACATTAACAAAACAAGAGGCCCATGGTGCCACATCGCTCACCTGAGCAACAATGGGCGTTCAAAAGATATTGTGCCATATGGTCGGTAGAATAACAAAAAATAAATATTGTCAAGTATTCGAATATTACACTTATTTTTGCATACACGTAATCTTTGACATTGTACCTTCATGAAATACTATTTTTTAACAGAATAAGAAAATCCTACGTAATATATAAAACTAAACATTTGGTAGGGGTACACTGTTAAGTTGTTAACTTCCAATTCCCTATATTTTCGTTCTGCCCCCCCCCCCCTCCCCCCGGCCTCCACTTTGTAAAGCGATCAAAATATATGAGAGCATATAGGTACATTTTTTTCATCAACTACTTACTAGTTATTGTATTTAAAAAATATAATAGTTATTGTATTTTATTTATAAAATCCTACATGTATAGATGTGAAGAAGAAAATTGTACCTCAATTCCTCAAATTAAAAACATTTAAAAATTTAATTTGTCTTCTCCATTATAATTAGATGACTGATATTTACCTCGCGTACAAACCAGGATAATTTTCCGCTGTGATATTTTCTTAGGAATAGCGATAATTACTTTATCCCCACAACAGAAATGTCAGAACTATGGAATTTTTTTTAAAGATGTCGTTTTTAGACGGAGGCTCTTTGAGCCTCCTCTATTGCTACCGGTCAGCTCACATGTGACGTCGATAGTGGATTTGACGGACACCACCTAGCGGCAAAAATTGCAATATTCGTTTGGGATTCATATTTCAATATTATTATTGAAATAAATATCTTATTTGCAATTACAATAAATAGAACTATATATACTGCGATTAATAAACATACTTTCTCTCGAAAATTTTAGTCCACATGTCAAATTCCAAGTAAGTATGAATATGCATGAGTTTAAGAATAGCAATGGTGTGTAATCGTCTAGTGGCTATTTATACTTTTTATACAGTTCCATGTCCGTGACGTCAAAAAATGAGGATTCCTCAAGAACCATCTTGTGTTGATTCGACCGAAATATTGAATAATTATGAGATTCAATGGATAAACACTGCGTGGTTCTTAGTCTGTATCGTATATGACTTGCGCATTATCAATTTGTCTCCTGCGGAGATTTATCTTTCTATGTAAAGCTACACTCCCGCCCCCGGTATCGATTAAATAAAATGATTATTCAACAAGTTGAACCACTGCTATGTGAACTTGAGTATTCCCCCAATTAAGTACAGACAACCGTGATCGTAACATGGCACATTTTATAGTTAAGTTTTACTTGGCATGCATACTAAACCTACTATAAGGATAGTGAAACAAATAAATTAAACATCCAGATTACACCCTTTAACGCACCCCCCCCCCCCCCACACACACACACACATTCAGTGTGTGCATAGGTAGAGTACCCAGGCCAAGTGCTGTGAAGCTTGATTAATCCTGCATTGTCTGGCCAACGCTGTCGATTTCAAAGTAAGTTGGGAAGTCAGTGTGTTTTTGCAAGCTGATAAGAGAATTTCGCGTGAAAAAAGTGTAAAAACATTTGACAGAATGTACATATTTTCTTTTAAAAGTGAAGTACGGGGTATTACAAGATCTACCTCGGTATATTATTTTAAATTTAGCTTTAAAGAGATATTACAGCGAATTCTCTTCATCTTTGATATTTCCCTTTTTAAACATAGTTAGATAAAAGAATAGAAGTCGTGCATATACTGAAAGATTGAATCTTTTTACATCAAAAAAAGCTCGCAATTGCTTGTTAAATATTTTTCCGAAATTCTGAATTTATATCTCTAAAATTTTGTTTACACCACTAGTAAAATCTGTATAAATTCGTAACGTTTTCATCCCTTGCAGAAAGCCACGATGAAATGTTTACGGTTGATGCGCTAAGCTGTTGATCAAAAGGCTGAGCTAGCAATATTTACTTTTTGGACCGCCTGAAATGATTGAATCAACGGTAATTTTAAGCAAAATTGAGCAAAATGAGCTGTAGCGTCTCTTATATATAAATATTTCATCTCCATAACTTTTTGAAACTCTTAGAAATATATTTGATCACTCTCTACAATCGAATCGTACATTCTGCAAAAGAAAAAGAACAACAACTATGCGAGATTGAGATCATGCATGTATTACCTACATGTAACATTAGGGGTTTTTAAGCATGAACGATTTTTTAATATGAAAAAAGTTCACTGTTCAAAAGTTTTTTTTTCATTATATATCATAAACTTTAGTATATATTTGTAACCAGGTATATTGTAAATCATTAGGTAAGTAGTAACTAACAAAATATTTTTTTGTTTGTAATTTGTTTTTGCATATTCCATGAAAGAGCATGAATATTTTAGCAAAGTAGTTTCTGTCCTGTAGTATTTAGTATTGCAAACTCTTAATTGATACTCTAAACCTTCTATACCTTAAAATTTGAAGAAGAAAAAATCATTATTATTTTTGGGAGTTAATTTTTATCAACTCTCCTATGCAGTTACTCTGGCAAACCGGAAGTGAAACTGTGTTTGGACCTAACCACAGATCATCGCCGCTGACAAGACTTTGTTCTCGAAAATAATCGATAAATTCGATGTAAAGCATTCTGAAGCATTAAATATTCATTTATTATAGTTAAATATTGCTTGGATCCGTATAATTTTCCAGAAATATTTACATTACTGATACATAGTTTGATGGAATTTATTCTATCTTAAAATATTACGCAACATGATTCATATGATGTTTTCCTAGAAATCTGAAAATTGTCCGAAAAGCCCGAAAATTCATATAATGAAAATATGCATTATTCAATTACGGATAAGAAACTACTAGGCATGCGAAATTACATATCGTTGATTTTAAGATAAATATCAATCGATGAAATCAACTCCCGTCGGTACTTCAATACTTGGAATTATTAGATTAATCTCCTCCGCATTGATGCCTCCGTCTCTCAGTTCTTTCAGTACTTTGATTATTTACTCGTGTCTGAAAAACTATCAAAATTGATGTAGATTTCACATTATTTATTGTATAAAGAGGGGGCCCCAGAAAGTAGGTATGTACAGAATATCATTCTTTTATTTTGTTTGTACAAGTATTTAACATACTCTAATTCATATAGAATTTCTAATGTTCAACCAAAATTTTAGCGTCAATCGTAGAATTATAAGCAAGATACAGAGCTCACAGTTCGCCTAGATTTGAGTCATATTTTGTTCACATGAGTTTATTACATTCAGCTTAAGATTTTTAACTTGGTATTTCCTATTCAGCATTTAAAATGGAAAACAAGAATGGCCTAAGATTTTCAATTCTTTTATTCACTCAAGACCAGTTCACTGGTATTTGAGGTTCAAAATCAGTTTATACAAATGTACACAAACACAGTCAAGGATCACATGTACAGTAGGAGTAATAATGACGAAAAAAGGTTAAGTTTACAATACAATAAGTTGTTAAAGTTGGTTTTTAGAAGAAGAGACAAAAAAGTAACAAATTTGTCAATATTTATTAAGAAAATTTTCAATCTTTGGTTTTTAAGATACAATTCTGAGCAAATCTCTGTATCTTGCTTTTAATTCGAAGCTTAACACTCAAATATGGTTAGTAAATAGAATTTGTTAACAATTAAACAGAAGAAACATGCACTATTATAATAACAAATAAGAACACAATTTTTTTTTTCGAAATGAATCATATATATACATGTATATACCTTACATATTTCCGTCAGATATCAAACTCTATTTAAACTGAATAAATTCGAGAAAATGCCGAGCATCTCAACAAAACCTATTGCCTTAATCTACCATTAGGCAAAAGATAATGCCGAATTACCGATAGAATGAATTGTATTTCAGTACTTTTTTGATACATCAGATTTTACTTAATTTGCGCAGGTAAACAGTTAACTGTTTGATTTACCGAAGTCTCTGTTTGATTTGATACGTAAAAATCACGAAATACAGACGATAGTTCCCAGGTTTCAAAGCATAAATAATGAAAACGAAACGAAAATCAGAACAAGCTAACACCAATGTCATGTGTGAAAACTGTCAACGCATTGAAATATTTAGCCTCAATTTACTTCACAAAATCGGCACCAATATATTTTGCATGTTTCAAATATTTTCCTTCATACGCGAACTGTTGCATAACAAGCAAATTCATCATAGTCAGATCGACCCTTTTTCGTATAATGTCATGGCTGCTTTAAACAAAGAACCTCGTTGCAGAAGTATGGAATACAAGTCTTGGTAAAATGGGTATGCAAACCCGGGCCAAGGAAAAATAAAAGCCGGGGCAGATCGGCAATCGTCAATTCCAAATACGCATTATTTTGCAGCAATATTTACAGCGAATACAAATCTACTGGTCCATCAAATATCCTGAAATGTTAATGAGATTGGCAGATTATTAACTGCCAATCTTTTGTTTTGCCCAGGCCAAGTCTTGCCTACCCATTTTACCGGATGCCGAACCCGAAGCTGAAAAACGCCTTTCCTTTATCATTAGTTTGGTAATAACTCAGATTTGAAACAGAATTAGCCCTTAATTTTTGCAGTTTATATTTTCCTTCCCATAAGGATAATTTATGCTAAACTACGTTGAATTGGACTCAGTAGTTCTTGAGAAGAAGATTTTTAAAAATGTACCCCCCTTTTCTACAGTTTCAAGGTTTTCTCCGCTTTGAATACAGATCGGACTTTTATTTCTGCAATTTATATTTGCCCTCCCATAAGGATGCTTTGTGCCAAATTTGGTTGAAATTGGATAAGCTGTTTTAGAGAAGAAGTTCAAAATGTAAAAAGTTTACAGACAGACGGACGGACGGACGGACAGACTACGGACAAAATGTGATCAGAATAGCTCACTTGAGCTTTCAGCTCAGGTGAGCTAAAAAGGGAATGGAACTTTCCAAAATCTTCAATTTCACTCTTTATTTACATATTTCCATTCCAATTGTTTACAAACTCACAAAAAGTGGGGAGCCAACTCCACGATAATTCAATTTTCTATATGTAAATTTCAGAAAATTAGTTGCTGCGGGAAAAAATAAGCGAGAGGAGCCCCCCCCCCCCCGCCCCCCGCCCCCCCCCCCCATGATACGTGCCTGATTAGTGTTAATATTCTAATATCCCATCAATACACAAGTGCAACTAACATTTATTTCATTTATTATATTATTATCATATATATTAAATATATCATTATTAAGTATTGTAATACCAACTTTGAACTCATAACATAATTATACAATTATAGCAAAATCAGTTTAAAATCAAATTTTGTTAACATTACTTAACATTCCTAGAAAATTTTAATTTATCCTGTTTAATTTTTTTCAACTGAAAATAGCTCCATCATAAATTGCTAAAGAAATTGTAGTACGTATTAAATACATTCCTTCTTGTGGCTTTCAATGTAATTCTTTGGTTTAATCAAGTTGAGTACATTAAATCTATTCAATGATAATGTCCTGTGGGTTCCGCTTTTTTAATGTCTTCGTCCAGTCAGTAAACTTTTTCCTTCTGAGTATTGAACACCTAACACTAAAAATAAAGGTAAAAATAAAAAAAAAATGTAATGTAAATGAAACTCCAATAATTGACTTTTCAATTTGTTTTGGTGTATTTTTGCAAAGGTAAAGTCTGAAGTTTTAATAGTTGTCAATTTGTTCGCGAACGAGGATGATATACAGTTTCAGTTGATCGCATGATATATTAGAGCAAGTATGAATTCACACATAATTATTTATTGTGAAAGTTCTTATAAAAGAAGGTCCATAATACGATTAAATACATTTGTGTTCTACATTCACTTTTTGGGAGTTGATTTTAATCAACTCTCCTATGCACTCACGCTGGCAAACCGAAAGTGAAACAGTGTTTGGACCTAAGCACAAATCATCACCGCTGACAAATCTTAGTTCTTGAATATAATACAAAAATTCGATGTAATGTATGCTGAAACATTGTTTTTCAAGGAAACTTATCTAAACACTTTGGAAATAGTAAGATTTTATATAATACGAACAATTTGGATATTTATGTAGTCTCATGTATTCCTACGCCAGAGTTTAATATAGTCTCGTTCAACCAAAAGCTCGACTGTCTCCGTAAATCTCCAACAAACAGAGAGACTCTCTTGCTTGTCGGAGATTAACGGAGACAGCTGAGCGTCTGGTTGAACGAGACTGGAGTTCAATATCAACAGCGCTTGGATCCATACAATTTTTAGAATTGTTTCGATTACTAATACATAGTTTGATATCTATCTTTAAATATTACACAACATAATTCATATTGTACATTCTTGTCTGAAAAGTCTAATTAAAATTCATGTTATAAAAAAGTGCGTAATTTAAATACAGACTATAGAAACTAATTGCCACGCAAGAAATAAATGATAATCGATAAAATCAACTCCCGTCAGTACTTCAGTACTTTGATTAAATCTTGGAAAAACCACTGTATATTGACGATAAAAATACAAATTTTTCCTAGACTGTCAAGTTCAAATTAAGAGGGATGTACGGCCATATTGTATATTTAAGGACGAAAATGTAAACATTCGAATGTATATTTGAGGACGAAAATGTAAACATTCGAATGTGATGAACATCTTTACACCCGCCCTAGTTCTATGTTCTTTTTTTCATTAATAAAGTAAATTCATTTTAAAAATGTAGCAGGGATCAAATAATTGTTTTAAATAAAAAAAAGTATACATATATTTTTCGATGAGTTTTTAACGTACATGAGTACCTCCATTGACGCAGACAAATATATGTCGTGCCAAAGGATAGTTACTTAGACCAATTTTTAAGAATAAAGTACCCTTCACTGAGACAACACTACAACTTAAATGAACAAGATTTTACCTTATCTCACCAAATGGTTGTATAGTATATAAAACTACTGTGGAATCATTTAAATTCATTGGGGCCAATTTTCGTGGATTGTTTAAATCTTACAGGTTCGTGGGGACGTAATTCGTGTTTTATCGTACATCTAAAAAAAAGAAAAATATTACTTATAATCATAATTTAGTAATTCGTGGAGGATGTAAATTCGTGGATGAGAGGTACCCACGAATTCCACGAAAATTGAGTCACCACGAAATCTAATGATTCCACAGTATTATTGTATAAAATTTGGTTTTTTAATTATTATCTGCCGTAGCATACATCTAGCTGTGATAAATTGTATAACACAAACCATCTGTGCCAACTTGGCCAACTTCCCTCTTCAGCTTCGTTCCCAATACTATGATAACGATCATATTTACCACATCCAGTAAAACTACAAACAGAGAAAAACATGAGTTCTCTGGATTAAAACTATATTTAATCAAATGAACATAAAAAATGTTAGAAACAAAATAAAAACCCATAAATGAATAACATGTAAAAACTAGGCACGATCTCGTTGCGAGCAACGAGTTAGTCTTCCGTCTGATTATGAATTAATGATAAGGTTATATTAAAATGTTGACATTTAGTACGAGTTAGCTAATAATAATTAACCTTCTTGTAAATAAATTTTTAGACGTACAATGTAAAATAAAGGTCATTTATAAACTTCAATATCTCTGCAATGCGTTGTCCGATTTTAAAACGTTTTTTTTTTTTTTTTTTTGTATTCAGTACAAAAATGTCTACAACACGTATAAAACTCCAAACATCGAAATTTTGAAATCACTTCCGGTGACAACTGAAAGAGACGGACGACCTGCTCATATTAAAATTTGATATGTTTAAAACATATTCTAATGGGAAAAATCGTAATTTTTTTAAATTGAAAAATTTTTAAAACACAAATTTTTCAAAAACGTTGTTTGAGCAGACTGAATGTGACGAACGATCATATTTTTTACGTGATAACACCAATGAATATATAATTTCTGAATATCTCAATGTTCTAATTTAGATCGTATTTAAAAAAAATGGGGGACAAAAACACTTAAAAAAAGAAAAAGAAAAAGAATATTCCGGCCGACGTCATCAACAAAAATGTAAGCGATAAAAGATCTTGATATTTTGTATATAATTCGTGAAAATTTCATTAAAATCCGTCGTTGCACATTATGTGAGATATTTAAGTTTTTCAAAAATGTTAAGAAAAAGGAAAGAATAATAATAACTAGACACGATCTCGTTGCGAGCAACTAGGAGGTCTTCCGTCCGATTTAAGAACTTGAGATACATGTCTGACCTTAACTTTGCTTTTTAACAGCTACACATGATTTGGAAATAAAGGAAAGGAGTCTTCATTCTTTGGACAGAGATTATTTTATTTCCGTTGTGAGCGCTCTGGTTGAAAACATTCAGATCGCTCTTTGTTCCTAATTTGAGGGACCATCCCCATTTTCTTTATATTAAAAAAAGAAAAATGTAATTCTTAACACATTTTGTTCAACAAGTGTTTAGAAATTTGTTTCCATTCTTAAGATATTTGAAATAGATTTGGACCCCTTTTTGTTCCCATTTTTAGGGGTCAGCTGTTGTTTTTTTAAATATTAAATGAAAGGGAATTCGAAACTAAACAGATTTTGTTCATCAAGTGTTAAGACGTCCGTTACTTTTCTTGAGATATCTGAGATAGAGTTTTTCAGGGGCCGATCCCTGATCATGATTTCCTTTTATTGTTACATTTTAACGAAATTGTGAAGCTTAAATATTGTTTAGTAGATCATTTTGAACATCTTTTCTTCTATACTGCTTATCAAAATAGCTTTCTTTTACGAGATAAAGGTGATCAAAGTTTTGATATTCTGACCCTTAAAACCCTTAATTATGTTACACACGAGAAAAATATGATATTGCATTGGTACATGACCATAACGCCCTTCTTTATCGTTAAAAATGAAAAAGAATTTTAAATTCAACGCATTTTGTTTAACAAGTGTTTAGAAATTATATACCGTTCTCGAGAAATCTCGAAAAAATATTTTAAGAGCCAGCCCTATAACTCCTTTTAGGGACCGGCTAACAAAGACATGACGGTTGCATATAGTTCAGCACATTATTCTGAGCATCTTTGTTTATTATTTCTTTTCAAATTTGTTTTCCATTTTAAGATATTGAAGATCAACATATGACTTCTGGACCCTTAAAATCTCTAATTAGATCAAAATTTCTGACTTCCGTCTCCTTAAAATCCCTAATTACGTAACAAAAACGGAAACAATTGTTATTTATAAGTTTATAATGTTTCGATGAACATGATTGTTTCTTAAATATAATAAATATTTCACAATTGAAAGTTATTATCAAACAGATTTCTAGCCCCTTAAAATCTATAATTACGTAACATATGAGAAATCTTTTATTATATGGATGCATAACTGGAAGACTAATATTGTTGGTTTTTAAACATATAACAAAATATTTCTCAGTAAAGTGCTGTGGAAGAAATACTTCAGAGCCCTTTTGGCCCCTAAATTGTGGGGTAACAAAGTAACAAAAGATAAAAAATTCTTTGTACGACTTAACAAAATTAGAATAATTTAAGATACAAATTAACGGAAACCTTGACGATTTTTAGAACAACTTACCCAAAAAAAATTCAAATTTGATTAAGTACGACATAACAATCATTTGAATTATTTTTGCTTTGATTTAATTTAACTTTTAACTTAAGACTATTTTCTTAACCCAGAATGTGGCATCAAAATTTCCGGATGAATCAATTTTTAAACCCCAGTATCTCTGTTATCCATCGTCTGATTGTAAATAGATTTAGCTTAATAAGCTTTACAAAACGCTTTGATTCAATCAAAAAATTAAAATTTTCGACAAATATGATTCACTTTCAGTTTCGACTGGAGGTTACGGATTTCTATTTTCAGTCTTATTGCACAGGTAAATTGACAAATTCATCACCACTGAAAATTTCAAGCCGCTATCTTAAAACGTTTTTGAAAAATGGCCTAGACAAAATGACTTTTTGAAATTTTAAAAACATTAAAACTGATGTTGTCATCGAAACTTAAACATCCTTGAGGCAAAGTAGTTGCACATAATCTCTAAACGTTTCATTTAATTCGATTGGAAACTTTTTTAGTTATGGAGCCGAAAAGGAGCTAGAACAAAGCTCGTTGCAGAGCAACGAGTAATTCTTCCGTTAATCTCGAGAGTAAAGCTAGAAGTTCCTGTATTAGGCAGGGTTTTAAAAACAAACTACAATAGTAAATAAAAGAAAAAGAAAATATAGAAAAATTCTTTGTACGACGTAACAAAATACGAATGATTTCAAGAACAAATAACAAAAACCTTTATAATCTCAAGAACGACTGCATTAAAGAAATCCCGAATGTGTTCAAGTACAAATTAACAATTTCCGAATTATTAATGGTAGGCGTTAGTTTCACTTTGAACATAACACCATTTTTTAAAACCAAAAACGCGGAATCTAAATTCCAAAAAATTTAATTTTCAAATCCCAATATCCCTGTCATGCATCGTCCAATTTTAAAACGAATTTCAGTCCTAAATTAAGTTTAATCAAAGCTTTTTTGCTTTTATGATTAATATAATATCAAATTTTTGCTGAGAAAGGGGCTATTATAAAAAGATTAAATAGCCCTTCTGGTCCCTAATTTGAGGGGTCAGCCCCTTTTTGTTGATTCAAATAAAAGGTCTTGCAAATATAAACATATTTTGTTCTACAAAAAATCAGGAATTGTTAACCGTTCTCGAGATATCTGAACGACTGTGTTTTAGGGGCCGACCCCAAAACTCCTTATCGGGGCCTCTAACAACAAAATCTGAGGTATCATATCGTTATAAACATTATTTTGACCAACTTTTGTTCTACATTGCTTTTCAAAAATTTTTTCCTTTTTCAGATATTTATAATCAAAGTTTTGAACTTCTGGGCTGCGTTTTACAACAGAACTTACGACTAACGACCAAATTAATGAATGCTTATTCAAAACAGACTCTTTAATATTTCATTCTCATGGCTGTAAAATATTACATGAACATCAAAGAAGCTGTATAAATATGGTTCTGTCCAAGTTTTGTTCTTTAAATATCATTCCATGAGACTGAAAATATTACGACTCCGTCGCAAGTTCTTCTGTAAAACGCAGCCTTGGCCCCTTAAAACACTAATTACGTAACATATGACTTAGATATGGTACTGTATAGATGAACAGCTATACAATGAATAGGATATATAAACGTATTATACCTAATTTTGCTCTTTTATCCTAACACAAAACATGAAAGGCCCATCTTGATCCTTAATTGGAGGAGCCAATCAATTTTTCTTAATATCAAATGAAAGATCGTTTAACTTTAAACACATTTTGTTCAACAAGTGTTTAGAAATTCATTACCGTGTGAGAGAAAGTTTTTTGGGCCAATCCCTTATCCCCTTATAAGGGCCGTTTAAGGACATTTTGAAAGTTGAATATTGTTTAGTATAGCATTTTGAGCATCTTTTTTTCCATACTGCATTTCCAAAGATTGTTCTTTTCTGATATATGGCTGATTAATTTTTCGGATATTTGACCTCTGGAAACCTTTAATTACATAACGCATGATGAAATCATTACATTGCTTGGATACATAACTGTAAGATAACATATCTGCTTTTATGACCTTTCACAAATTATCTTTCAGTAAAGAGCTCAAGATGAACAACTTTAGAGCCGTCTGGTCCTCTAACTTGATAGACAAGCACCCTTTTCTTGATATCAAATGAAAAATCAAATATCAAATTATATCTGGGTGATCAAAATTTTGGACGTTTGACCCCTTAAAACCTAATCACCTAACTACGTAACACAGGATAAAATCAATAGATTCCTTGGAAACATAACAGTTGAGATTAATTCAAAATTTGAAATTTTCTTTAACTCTCGTGATTATGAATGATAACAGTTGTGAATGGAATTGGTGACCTTTTTTTTTTTTAGAATAAACATGTATTGAAAATAATTCATGAACAGGATCATGCACGTGACAAAGAACGTGTCTTACACATGTAAATCTTAATGTTAAAGCTGCTTAGTCCCCATTTTCAATAAAATAAGTGTACGCTATTAAACGATGGTTTAAACAGGCTAAGTATGTGGGCAATAATATACGTTGCAGTAGTTTTTTCCCGTAAATTAAGTCATATTTCAATAAAAAAAAATAATGTACATGTTGAACCTCGTTGAATCCGGATATGTGTATTCCAGAATGCTGTCCAATCCGGCGACATTATTTTGACATTTTTCTTTCATTTTTGTTTAAAATGATGTGCAATCCGGATCCTGCCTATTCTGTAAACCGGCGTTATGAAAAAAACTGACTGCTAATAATAAGTAAGAGTTATCTCCCGTAGTCCGGCCACTTATCGATTGACTTCTGCGAGATAGTAAATGCTCAATTAATTTATCGACCAATTTTTCTGTCGTTGCTATTGATTTAAACAAATGTGACTATAGATCCAAACTAGCAACTCATTTCAGTTTTTACCGTTAAGTCTTGTTATATAAAATACGCATTTTTGCCAAAATTAGATAATTAGGTTATAGTTCATCCCATTTTTTAGGCCTTGATTCAGGATACTGCGGGAGTAAGACTGTCGATATCGTTTGTTATCCCCGTTGCATGGTTACACGTACAGATTTGCATATTATTCTGTCAAAATGCTCAATTTTTTTTATAAGATTCTCATTCTTATTAATATTTATCCATTGTTCCCTGCATCAAAACAATTCTCGCCATTAGGTATTTCAGCCATCCGTTGACTTGTTAATGTTTGTTAAACAACTTCTGGTTAGGCGTGCACTTTTCAGGTAAATCGAATGTTTTGAATTTATCAATAAAGATGATTTGATTGAAAAAGTACTTCCATCGTATGTATTCCGTATTCCGTAATTGATTTATTGCCCGGGTTTTCCGAAAAAAATTAAAATGAAAATTGGTACCGTTAATAAAATCGATGAAATCTAATATATTTCAGAAGAATTGAAAATTGTACAAGAATATGCACGATCGAGACCTACTGCATTTAATACTAATTAATTCGCAACAATGTCCTCTAAATCGGGCGTTGCCTTATCCGGCCAATTTTTGAGAACCCCCCTCTGAGGCAAGGTTTGCTGTATTTCGCCTCATGTTTAGACTAGCTCCTTAGGTCGAAGCTAGTATGATTGTATTACGACTTTGACATCTGTCCTTTTTATATGATCTATCATAACATTTAAAATATACAGCATGACTATTTAAAAGAACAAAAATAAAGCAGTGTACATTTGTTGATTAATAGTTTTTAAGTTTACGTTGTTTATAATCGATGCTAAACATGCAGAATGAATAAAACCAATCATTCGGAAGATGAAACCAAACGGTTTTCTTTTCTAAACATTAACATGATGTATTTTTTTTTTGTATACCCAATTTTTTAAAATTACTTTGAATATTTTAAACGTTAAAAGGAGAGCAATTCCGTGTAAATACGTCTATAACCTCTGTAAGATCATTCATTTGGTTTGCATGGAAAATTATTTGATACTGTAATGGCCGACAAATCGGAACATGCAACTTAAATAGGCACCTAACATTGAAGAGAAATATCCAGCGGATCTAAATGTTAAAATATTCTTATGATAAAATTTTGTATTTATGGCAAACATAGATTTATTATTTTTTATCTCCTTCAATATATAATTGCACTTTTGTTTGTAACTCTTTGTCGCCAAATCTGTCAAAATTCGTGGTCGTTTTACCCTCTTGTGTAAACCACGCTGAAATGTTCACAATCCTTGTACCACTTAAGCTGCCTTTTCTCGAACGCTTTTCATTACATGTAAATATATTTCAACTGTTACTTTCTACACCCTGCTTAATTCTCTCTCTCTCTCTCTCTCTCTCTCTCTCTCTCTCTCTCTCTCTCTCTCTCTCTCTCTCTCTCTCTCATAACTCATAAAAAAATTTAATATTTTGTTAGCCATATGAATTATGATGTTCGATTGGAATAATCCTGTTGTGAATAGCTCCCTTTTTGTTGAAATGGGTACTGTAATGCATTATATTCTCAGCAGCAAAATGTCAGATATGGACACAGGTGAATGTATTTACATTTCAACTCGTACGACTGTAAAACGCTGTATTATATTCATTGATGTGAGTTTTTCTTTATTTTACGCACTATGATTTTAATCAATGGTTTGATGCATCGTTAACCAATATAATTGAAAATTTAAATAATTTAACAACGAATCAATGTGTGATAACGTTTACACGTAAACACGAGAAGCATGTGTCCTAGACTACAGCGAATCGGTTGTCCACTTGCGCGGCGTCTCCCAGACCGTGTTATGTAAATGTACCCTCAACGTGCTGGGATTGAAATGTTTTCAGTTTAATAACTGAATTTTATTTTCCAACAATAACACTAATTTATGACATATACAAGATCACAATGAAAGCCTTATTTCATTGACAGTCATATACTATCTATATATTTTTTTTAAATTACGAGGCCAAAACAGCATTACTTCGTAGGTAATGGTATAATATTTTTTTCATTTACTCTTTTAATTTATATATGGTTAAAATCGAAATTCTTTGTGTTTGCAGCTACATAAATAAACACATGTGTGCATTACAGCAAGGCGCAAATTTTGTGTATCGGATAACGGTAGATCGCTCGCTAGTCCTGCCGCGACCTGTTTCCTCGGCCGCGGGCAGTGGATCGGATACGTATAATTGTTTACATAAATGCAGCTCGGAATCCAGCTAGATTTTAAATGCGACTCAAATGCATTTCATGAAAGCGGTTCTTTTACCCATATCGTGTTTCCTTAGAAAAGAATTAAACTGTTTAGACAGTTTCCGAATGTAAGCTGGTACACTGTCTATGGTACAATGTAGTAGGTAGAGGTATAATCTTTTTTTAATTTACTATTCAAATCGTTAAAATCGGAATTATTGAGTTTGCAGCTACATAAATAAACCCATGTGTGCATTACAGCAAGACGAAAATCTTGTGTATTAGAAAACGGCAGACCGCTCGCTAGTCCAGCTAGCCGCGACCTATTTCCTCGGCCGCGGGCAAAGATGTTCACTTACACAGCTCGGAATTCAGCTAGATTTTAAATGCAACTCAAATGCATTGCATAGAAGCAGTTTTTTTTATCCATGTGTTTCACTAGAAATAACTAAACTGTTTAAACACTTTCCGTATGTTAACTGGTACCCATTATGTCAGTTATACGCACACATACCACGTTTATTTGTCAAATAAAACACATATACATGGTAACAAGTCTAGCTGTTTACTCTCATATTACGCAATAACCGAACAAAATATTATTGTTACGGCATTAATAGATCATAATGAACAACTTTTGCAGCGACAGCCATCTTAAGAAATCTTAACCGTTTTTAAGTTACAGAGCGATTACCTTCAAGAACTCTAGGTCCCTAATTTGAGGGGCCAGCCCCTTTTTTCTTGATGTCAAATGAAAGATATTTTAAGCATATTCTTTTTTTGTTCTACATGTCTTAACAAAATATTTCCGAGAAAAAAAGATAAAGTAAGAAAACCATGCAAAATCAGAACACTTTTTTAATTTCATTTTTAGAGCCATGACGTGCTTCTGCGCTTTTTGCGCTGAACAATTAAAAATGCCCTATTGCAGATCTACATTCTTTTGACTATCATTCCTGAAATTTTGAACTCTTTTTTAGTTTATGAGATCCTTCGTGGTCAAGCCGACCCTCTAAAAATCGTTGAATTGTTAATATCTCAAAACCGGAAGTGACGTCCCAATTAAAAAAATATCCAATAAGGTTCAGAGCAATATCTATCAGATCTGAAAGTTTCACGTAAATCGGCACAGTAGTTTTTGAGAAATCGTGTACACAAAATTTGTAAGAAAAAAAAGAATAGGGAAAAAGAAACTGAACGAAAACAATAAGGTCTTCCGTTGGAAACGGAAGACCTTAATAATAAGAATAAGAAAAAAAAAGAAACCGTAGAAAAACAAAAGGGTCTTCCTTGAAAACGGAAGACCTTAATAACTAGACACGATCTCGTTGCGAGCAACGAGGAGGTCTTCCGTCCGATTTTTAGAATATGGAATGACGTTGTTCTTGATCTTCGTCAACGAAACCTATCAGGAAAAGGAGGCGGGATCTAAGAGTATTGGGTGAAAAACGATCTATCCCTTTAATGTCCCTTATTTAAGGAATCAGCTCCTTTTCATTCATTAGTTAAAGGTATTTTTGTGTACCGCTAATAAGTGTTTAGAAATTGGTTACCGTTTTTGAGATATCTGGGAAAAATCGTTTTAGTATCCGGTCCTTATACTCCTTTTAAGGTCCAGATAACAAACAATATATGGTTGTACATTGTTAAGCTCAATATTTTGAGCATCTTTTGTTCAATACTGCTTTCCAGAATTTTCCTCTATTTTGAGATATTGAGGATCAAAGTTTTGGACTTCTGGTCCCTTAAAATCCCCAATTACGTAACATAGGAGTAAATGATTGCCATGTATAGGTGAATAACGTTAGAATAAACATAATTGCTTCTATAACGTATCACAAAATATTTCACAGTAAAAAGTTATCATTAAAAGACTTTCGAGCCCCCTTAGCCCCTTATTTGAAGGGTCGGCCCCTTTTTCTTGATGTCATAAGAATGTTCTTGTCAATTCAAACACATTTTGTTCAAGAAGTGTTAGAAATTCTGTACCGTTCTCGAGATATCTTGAGAGGGTCGTTTTAGGGGCCGACCCTGTAAGTCCCTTTAAGGACCGCATAACAAAGAAATTATGGTTGATTATTGTTAAGCTCAATATTTTGAGCAACTTTTGTTCAATATTGCTTATCAAAATTTTCCTCCATTTTGATATAATGAGGATCAAAGTTTTGGACTTCTGGTCCCTTAAAATCTCTGATTACGTAACATAGGAGTAAATGATTGCCATATATAGGTGAATACTGTTAGAATAAACATAATTGCTTCTATAACATATCACAAAATATTTCACAGTAAAAAGTTATCATTAAAAGATTTTAGAGTCTCCTCAGCCCCTAATTTGAAGGGCCAGCCCGTTTTTCATGATTTTAAATGAAAGCTCTAGTCAATTGAAACACTTTTTGTTAAACAAGTAATTACAAATTTTGTACCGTTCTCGAGATATCTTGAGAGGGTCGTTTTAGGGACCGACCCTGTAAGTCCCTTTAAGGACTGCATAACAAAGAAATTATGGTTGATTATTGTTAAGCTCAATATTTTGAGCATCTTTTGTTCAATATTGCTTATCAAAATTTTCCTTCATTTTGAGATATCGAGCATCAAAGTTTTGGACTTCTGGCCCCTTTAAATCCCTAATTACGTAACATAGGAGTAAATGATTGCCATGTATAGGTGAATAACGTTAGAATAAACATAATTGCTTCTATAACGTATCACAAAATATTTCACAGTAAAAAGTTATCATTAAAAGACTTTCGAGCCCCCTTAGCCCCTTATTTGAAGGGTCGGCCCCTTTTTCTTGATGTCATAAGAATGTTCTTGTCAATTCAAACACATTTTGTTCAAGAAGTGTTAGAAATTCTGTACCGTTCTCGGGATATCTTGAGAGGGTCGTTTTAGGGACTGACCCTGTAAGTCCCTTTAAGGACCGCATAACAAAGAAATTATGGTTGATTATTGTTAAGCTTAATATTTTGAGCATCTTTTGTTCAATATTGCTTATCAAAATTTTCCTTCATTTTGAGATATTGAGCATCAAAGTTTTGGACTTCTGGTCCCTTAAAACCCCTAATTACGTAACATAGGAGTAAATGATTGCCATATATAGGTGAATACCGTTAGATTAAACATAATTGCTTCTATACCATATCACAAAATATGTCACAGTAAAAAGTTATCATTAAAAGACTTTAGAGTCTCCTCAGCCCCTAATTTGAAGGGCCAGCCCCTTTTTCATGATTTCAAATGAAAGCTCTTGTCAACTCAAACTCTTTTTGTTCAAACAAGTAATTACAAATTGTGTACCGTTCTCGAGATATCTTGAGAGGGTCGTTTTAGGGGCCGACCCTGTAAGTCCCTTTAAGGACCGCATAACAAAGATATTATGGTTGATTATTGTTAAGCTCAATATTTTGAGCATCTTTTGTTCAATATTGCTTTTCAAAATTTTCCTCCATTTTGAGATATTGAGCATCAAAGTTTTGGACTTCTGGTCCCTTAAAACCCCTAATTACGTAACGCATGATAAAATCGTTATACTGTTGGGCTTCATAACTGTAAGATAAACATATTTGCTTCATAATTTATTACAAAATATCCCTCGGTGAGGAGCTATAGATTAAAGACCTTAGACCCCTATAGGTCCCAAATTTAAGGGGCCAGCCCCTTTTTCTTGATATCAGCTAAAAGGTCTTGTAAATTTACACTTTTTTTACATTACATGTTATATCAAAATATTTTCCAGAAAAGAGATAAACAAAGAAAAGCACGAAAATTCACGACGCTTTTCATATCTCAAATTTCGAGCCCTACCGAGCTCCAGTGTTTCTTGTGCTAAACAAACAGGAATGGTTTTGTTCGGATTAACAATCTTTTGTCTATCATCCCAGAAATTTTGAAATCAATATCATTTGTAGTTTAGGAGAACACCCTTGGACAACCAACCCCCTAAAAATCCTTTAAATACCAATAACTCAAGAACTGAAATGACGTCATCAACCAAAATTATTTCCGGTAAGATTCAGAACATAGTTGGTCGGATCTGAAAATTTCGTGCAAATCGGTCAAGCTCTTTCTGAGATATCGCTTGCACAAAAATCCGTAAGAAAAAAGAAGAAGAAGAAGAACTAGAGCAAAGCTCGTTGCAAAGCAACGAGTGGGTTTTCCTTTAATGTCGAAAGTAACGCTTGAAGTACCTCTAAGAAGCAGAGTTCTTAATCTAGTAACAAAAGTAACTTAAGTACAAAAAGATAAAAAAAAATCGAATGATTCTTGGTACGACTTAACAAAACCCGAATGGTATTAAGTATGAATTAACAAAAAACCTTAACCTTTTCAAGAACGAGTTACCAAAAAATCCGAATGTGTTTAAGTACGACTTAACAAATTGATATAAACTACATTTAAGCTACAAGTTAACTTTACCTTGAACAAATATCTATTTTCTTAATCCAGAATGCAAAATTAAAATTTCTGTAAAAATCAATTTTTTACTGCTTATATCCTGCATTCAATCCTCCGAATTAGAAATGGATTTCAGTTTTAAATTGAGGTTGATAAGCTCTTTCAGCATTTATGATTAATGACAAAATATTGCTCCGGAAAAAGTTAAGCTTTTGAGCCTTCCTAGCCCCTAACTTGAGGGACCAGTCATATTTTTGAATCAAATAAAAGGTCTCGTAAATATAATCATATTTTGTTCAACAAGTGTTCAAGAATTGTTGACCATTCAAGTTATATCTGAAACACTGTGTTTTAGGGGCTGAACCTTTAAACTCCTTAACAGGGCCACCAACCAAAATTTTTGTTTAAAACATAATTCTGACCAACTTTTCCTCTTCATTGCTTTTCAAAGGGTTGACCTTTCGTACTGTGTGCTTGTTGCATCATCAATTGTCAGAAACTTATTGATGTATAGTTTTTTTTTATTATACCTCTGTAAATATTTTCTATGTAAAATTACAATGAACCAGACAACATTGAAATGGTGAACATTTCAAAGGGCCCCGCTGATGTTATTTAAGAGAATTTTGCTTTGACCTTGACCTATAAATTGAAATTTTTCCAGCTGGCATAGAACTTCTAGATCAATTTCATTCCCCCTAACAGACAGGCATTTTGGTGCAATCTGACCAAGATTAAGCATATCTTGGATATAATCTACTGTCTAAAACTAATTTTAAAAAAATCTGCTATGACCTTCACATTGACTTGGTTCAAGGTCATTGTACGCCATTAACCAATAAGCTCTGTTTAGGTAAAATATTAGCCAAATAGGGGCTTAAAGGAGAGTATATGTATGCTCTTAAAATATATGGATTTTTGTGTGATCTGATATGACCTTGACACTTGATCTACAAATATCATTCGAGGTCATTGCAAATCCTTTGATCAGAGGCATCATGTGGGTGAAGTATGAGCCTGATTGGAGCAAAGGGAGAGAAGATATACTCCGGACAAGGATTATTTTTTATATAATTCTGCTATGACCTTCACAGTTTACCTTGAAAATAGGTTCAAGGTCACTACACACCCTTTACTCAAAAGCTCTGCTTATGTGAAGTCTTAGCCAAATAGGGGTTAGTGGTAAGTATATAAGCTCTGAAAAAAGGATTTTTGCATGATCCGACATGATCTTCACCATTTACCTAGAAATTTCATTCAAGGTCACTGCACATCATTTAACGATAGAGACACTCTGTGAGTATTAGCCAGATTGGACCAAGGGGAGAGAAGATATGCCCCAAACAGGATTTTATATATATAATTCTGCTATGACCTTAACCTTATACCTAAGAACATGGTTCAAGGTCACTGCACATCCTTTACCCAAAGGAACCCTGTGGATGAGGTATGAGCCAGATTGGGCCAAGGGGAGAGAAGCTATGCTCCGGTCAAGCAATCTCGGATGGACAGACGGACATCAACTGATAACTAGAAGGCGCCCACATAAACATGCTTTTTATCTAATTGGAAATATTATCCATGCTATATGCCCATGGTGAATAGTCATCAAAACCATTCATCGGCAGAATTTGATTTCCCTCCTTTTTAAACTAGGAACACCTCTGACCTAATCAGATCACTGCAGTAAATACAAAATTTGATAACTCTAATTTGTTTATTATCAAGAAATTCTGTATCGCTGACAAATAAAGTTTTCTTTGGTATAATAAAATACAAATTAACTGACTATTCGGACAATAGCAAGTTTATTGTCCCACTCCACAGCAACTATTTCCCTTGGCTTTGCCTCATGAAATAGTTGCTGTTTTGGGGGACAATAAACTTGCTATTGTCCTCATACCCAGTAAATAGGTATATAATATCCCATCCACCTCTATTTCATGTTATGTAACCTGTGTTTGTAACCTTCAATTTCACTGTGTAAAGTCAACACAACAGTCATAGCCGCAAGTTTCACAATTTATTTATTTACTGCTTCTCATGTACTTAAAATTAGGGGCCTTGATATTGCTTACCAATTCCAACAAGAGGGCTTAATATTGCTTACCAATTCCAACAAGAGACATCCCTCTAACTAATGATAATCATTAAAATTCATTTCATGAATCTACGCAACACTGATAAACCTTCAAGTACAGTCACTCTCAATTTTACAAAAATATTGATGGTACTTTATCCGAAACTGTTCCTTGTACCTTTAACTTAATACACTAACATTTTATGAAAAGACGGTTTGTCTTAGAATAAGAAAGCTAATGCAATTCTGAGAAAAAGAATACCACATATTGCCAATTCCATTGAGGTTTAATAAAAATATGGCCATTTAAGTGAACCCACCATTTCAATTTTTTTTTAGTAAACACAGATTTATAGGGTTCTCCATAGTAAAACATCTTTACCCGACCTTTTAGAGGTCAATTGTTGTTCAACCACCTTTAAAAAGAAACCTTATTCAATACAACATACATCTACATGATATAATCATGATAAAAAGCTTCACATCACTTAGAAATGCCCTTACATGTAGACACCCACCCCCCATCTTTTGATTTTCACAAAAAGTAATGGTTTGAAATGTTTTACCTAATTTTATGAAACTTGTGGCAATTTCCTTGAGTCATTTCTCACACATATTTGAAAACAATCATCAATGATTCTAAAATTTGATCTTTATTTGTTTATTGTATGATTTGTACCATTTTAATTAACAAATGGACAGCTGTCCTGCTTGTGATTTCTTGTTTTCATGAAAAAAGTAAGCTAACAATCATATTTAGTAAATATCTAATCTATTCTGATTTCTAGTCTCCTTCTAACCATGCTAAAACAGTAAGTTACAACCTACAAACACTACTGGCTCTAAAAACCCCTGTCCGTATGAAAATCCCCTGTCTTCCCCTGTCACCCCCTGTGTTTTCACTGTCATCCCCTGTACATCCCCTGTGTGCCACTGTACAGAGCCCCTGTATACCCTGTCATCCCCTGTGCGCCCCTGTACACAACCCCTGTGTGCCACTGTAAGCCCCTGTCACCCCCTGTACGCGCCTGTCATCCCCTGTAAGCCACTGTCTGCCCCTGTGCATGCCCCTGACATCCCCTGTACGGTCTTTAACTGCTCGCTAAGTAAATAAATAGCTTTTAATTAATTCAGATTTTTAAAAATTTATATATAGCATTCATGTTTTAGATAGTGCTTGTTTTTCTTTGCATTTCATAAAGGGCAATATTATTACAAGCGTGAATAATTTTGACTTAACATTGACACAAATCAAGATATACTTGTTTACCGATAAACCGCTTATTTTATTACATGCATTTAAACAAATGACCATGTTCTGTAATTTGTAAAAATAAAATAGAAAGAAAAAAAGAAAGAAAAATAAGTGGAGGAGTGCGTGAAATCTGCAATGTTCTGTGCCATGTAACCTGACTGAGATAAAGCGCATAATAACACAACATGATCAGCACGTGCAGATAACCACACACCGATCGAAATGATGAAATGATCACCTATATTTTGACTGTTTTGACCAGTGTAATGATGCATAGAATTAAGCAGCCTTTATGAAGTTCATGTAAATCGCTGATATTTGCTGTCAGTATTGTTGTTTTTTTTTAATAAATCATGAGAGAGAGAGAGAGAGAGAGAGAGATGATTTTTCTTCGGAAAGGGGGATTAGACCGGTCCATTGACACTTTTAACTTTTATCAGCTAGTGTGCATTTTCCTGTTTAGTAATTTATATGCATTTTTGTATAGAATTGTCCACATGATTATACACTGTAGAGCAATGATACCGTTAATGAATGATTTAATGCATGACTGTATGCAAATGCCGATAACGGGATACCATTTAATTTACACACATGCATCATATTAAACAATGGTCCGGATTTTGGATCAGAACAATATCAGGCATGAATCTAAATTTTATTTCATTTGAAAAATGAAAAACATAAAAGAGCAATACACAGTTTTAATTCATATCACTGTGCCAAATAATGTTCTGAATTTAAAGCTCTTCAATCTTTTCATGTTTGAAATTCTCAGAACTGAAAAATTGACATTTTCAATTTCTTGTTTCTTTACTTGACAGACTGGGAAAAGGGTTATAAGGGGTGTTTAAACAACATATTGCATTATTGTGTAGCATTACCGAGCATCCAGACCTGAGGACGTGTGTGTATATACAAGTACTCGTGTGTCTGTCACCTCATTGTTCCCAGTCTCGCTACCGTGCACTGCAAATTGTCAAGAAGGGCTGTATACAGTATATAGCTATTATATAATCACTGACCGACCATTCAGATCTGAGGAAGTGTGTGTATATGTACGTGTACACGCGTGTCTTTCATGTCTTTTTACCTATCTCGCTACCGTGAACTGCAAATTGTCAAGAAGGACTGTGTACAGTAGTTATTATATAATATCTGACCGAGTGAAATAATGTCAACATCGTCTCCTTTGAAAACTGTAGCTTCAATCAGCTAGTTGTTAATCATGTGTCTTCAAGTTTTTTGATCAATTGATCTGGTGTACGTAGTATAAAACATTGATGAATTAAAAATCAATTTGACAGCTAAGTTAATCTAAATAATTATAGAGAATTTGTTTAATATAAAAGTTAATAAGAATTGCATGTTTCCTTATTAAGAAATTAATTCCCAGTTAAACTATTAGTAACATTTATTTAAAAATCAATGCAATCGCTCTCTCTCTCTCTCTCTCTCTCTCTCTCTCTCTCTCTCTCTCTCTCTCTCTCTCTCTCTCTCTCTCTCTCTCTCTCTCTCTGTATAAACTCCATAGACTAAATGTATAGAAAACACTATATATATATATATATAGTTCTACATTTACATTTATGTTGTGTATGTTCTGACCAGGGCTGCGGAATAATAAAGAATAGGTAATAAAAATTAGGATTGCATGTTTACTTATTAGGAAATTCCCGGGTAAACTATATAATTAATAAATTCAATTCAAAGTCAATGCAAACTCTCTCTCTCTCTCTCTCTCTCTCTCTCCCTCTCTCTCATTTTCTCTCTCTCATTTTCTTTCTCTCACTTTCTCTCTCGCTCTCATTACTGATCACGGTTTTTTAAAATTATCTCAATATTAGGAAATTCCCGGGTAAACTATATAATTAATAAATTTAATTCAAAGTCAATGCAAACTCTCTCTCTCTCTCTCATTTTCTCTCTCTCTCTCTCTCATTTTCTCTCTCTCTCTCTCATTCTCTCTCTCTCTCATTACTAATCAGGGTTTTTTAAAAATATCTCAATATCTATAAAACCTACATGTATAGAAAACACATTAATTTTACATTTTCTGACAGATTTCTGTTTACTGGCAATTAATTAAATTATCTTTGATATCTTCCACTTTGCAGTAAAAAGAGATATGACAATTAGATTTTGGAAATTATTGAAATTGATTATGAGATTAAAACAGCAGTTTAAATTCAATTCAAGAGTCCAATAAGCCGGTCAGAAACGTATTGAACAAACACACTAAAATATTTCTTAGACAAACTTATATAAGCTATTGAAGCTTTATTTTGGTATTCACTGGAAATTAATGAAGGTATAACCAAGAACTTGGTTAGAACAAAGAAGAAAGGTGTACTCTATCGTTATATAGCTGATTATAAATTCTATATTCTGACTGATTTATTGGTTTTAGGTCGCTCCTATATGTTTAGATATATACAAAACCATGTGCCGCGCTTGATCCTAGTTTGTAGTGTGTTGTTTATTACCAAGAATCATATGATTCATAGGCTTAAGATATTCATAAGTAAAGTGTACATATATCTGTAGACAACTTAAAAACTGAATAATTCACTCTATGTTCACTCTATGTTGTATGGTTATGTCTGTTTTTCAAATATTAGGGAGGAGCGATGTTCCCGAGCTCCAAAGGACTATATGCCCTGAGGGCTTGCACACCTAATATAAAACATAATTCCCGCCCTTACCTGAGGTTTACCACCCGGTGAATCTCAAATCTCTAGTTGTTAGCATGATTTTTGAAGTGTCAATAAATTATCAACTAAAACATGTGATTTCTAAAATTACGATAACAGTGTGTCTTGTGATTCGGCGCTGTTGAGTGCAAATATGGACTTATAGCTCAAAATATAACATATGTGATTTCAATAGTTGAATTAAGAAAATGATATTAAAAATAATCCAGTCAAAAGCCGTACATGAATGCTATATATAAATTTTTAAAAATCTGAATTAATTAAAAGCTATTTATTTACTTAGCGAGCAGTTAAAGACCGTACAGGGGATGTCAGGGGCATGCACAGGGGCAGACAGTGGCTTACAGGGGATGACTGGGACGTACAGGGGGTGACAGGGGTTTACAGTGGCACACAGGGGGATGTGTACAGGGGCGCACAGGGGATGACAGGGTATAAAGGGGCTCTGTACAGTGGCACACAGGGGATGTACAGGGGATGACAGTGAAAACACAGGGGGTGACAGGGGAAAACAGGGGATTTTCATACGGACAGGTGTTTTTAGAGCCAGTAGTGAAATTAGATATCTGCCTTAAATTAAAATTAAATTCAAACACACCCAGGTAGCTGGAGACAGATCGAGTTGATTTCCATGAAAAATGTTCAAATTTGACATGTTTTTCTACTTTTTTTTTATGCATATATACCTTAGAAAGGTAGAAATAGGTTGTTTCTTGTTCATTTTAAAAGTAATTATCATAGCAGATGTTATTTCAAAGTCAAATGTACATTTACATATCCTACATGTAATCTGAAAGGGGCATGGTCACGATTTTGGTCAAAAATTATTTCTCCGATTTTAATGTTTATAATGCTTCAGTAAGGCATTTTTAATACCCAGCCAAACTTTGAGTGTCATTTGTTGAGTAATAAGCGAGTTACAGAGCTAACAATTCTTTGCTGTGTAAACAAAGCCTTTGTTTACAGTTTGAATGTTGAAGTGAAAATTACAGTTTTAGACCGAAAATAATGTGTTAAACGTTAGGAACTTTTTGTTTATGCTTAAAATGAATAAGTAAAAGACAAATCAGTTTGAACAAGATGTTTACTGGTGTATTTAACATATGTAAACAAAAACAGGGCACGAGCCTTGTTTACATTACAAAGAGTTGTGAACACTGTATCTTGCTTATAACTCTACGATTGACTCTCAAATTTCATTTTATTATTAGAATTGCATTCCTAAAGCATTGTAAATAATAAAAACAGAAAAATAAAATTTGACCAAAATCGTGACCATGCCCCTTTAATGCAGACAATTAGATGGGGGGGGGGGGTTGATTTTTCAATTATGTAAACACATCTTAATATCTTTATGAAATAAAAAATAAAGGAAACATAATTGCATACTTTTATTGAAAAACAAATTTTCACAACAATTATGATTTTCTTTAAACAGCCTTGATTTTGTTTTTCATAATTTCTTATCAAACACAAACCACAACATGGCATGATGCTTTCTTAAAGTTCCATTATTGTTCTTGCATTATCCGATTTAATTTGAATTACCAGTAAATAGTCTGTAGAACACAAGGAATATGCATGTGGGTAGAGGTGACAGGTTAACCTCAAGAGCTGACCCACTATAATCAATAGGTACCAGTAAAAGCCATGTGGTGCCATGTGGTAACAAGAGTCCGTTTTGAGCTGAAATAAAAAAAAAATTAGCTGTGTAAACATACATGTACTAGTAATAGCTGTGTTTACATTAACATATGCATAGTATTTCTGGAAAAAATACACTGACCATGCAGTGTAATAAGTATGACATATCCCAATACATGACATGACATTTAGGCAATATTAAAATTTTTTCTTAAGTATAGACACTTATCAAATTGAGAGAGAGATTGAGAGAGAGATTGAGAGAGAGAGAGAGAGAGAGAGAGAGAGAGAGAGTTTATTACTTGTAGTGCAACAGTCAATATCTCAATTCGTAAATTACAAAGGAATATTACCCATCCGAACAGCGTCAAAGTACATGTATTAGCTTCTGGTATACCATGTTTTATCAATTCTACTGGTTTGTTTTTTTTTGCAAATAAATTTAGCAAGGGTTTTGTTTCTTTTCTTATAAATTACATGTTTTAAAATATACTATGTGTAATAAGCATAAAACATGTATGAGTAAACTTAATAAAGAATTTTTAATAGATTATATTTCACAGAATGTGGTACATTACATGTATGTCAATCTTTATAAAACTAGCTTATATTTCGTGCGCCATAAATTGCAAGTTTTTTGTAAATATCATTTAGCTTGCATGGTAGCTGTATATGGTCTAACCCAAAGTTTCTTCATAAATCTACAGCTGTATGTACCACATATATGTTTTGTCACAAGTATGTAAATTTTTTTTAAAAATACCAAAATTCCAACAGTTGAAAGTAACTCGATGAATTTTTCATTCTCTGATAAGTTCATTGTGTTTCGTCTGTGCATATATATCATTAGTCTGCTACAACAGCAGACAATCAGTGGTAAGCTGAATCCACTAATAAGAAAGTTTGTGGTTTAGGAGCGGGTAAATTGTTTATGCATAATGTAGCTGACACTGACTTGAATGCGATGCTGTCAAGAAAACCACACCAAATAATATCAAGAAACATAAATATTCACTTAGATGTATTGTGTTGTAAAGTTAACGTTTTTAACACTTATTGCATCTTGCAAAACATGTGATGACTCTTAATCATCTGTAAGTTATATATGTATATCTGATATGGCATACTCTAAAACCTGGCCTGGCCTGGCCTGGCCTGATTGGCCTGGCCTGGCCTCAAAGTTGGCCTGGCCTCACTTTTGGCCTCAAAATTGGCCTGGCCCAAAATTTTGGCCTGGCCTCATAAATTGGCCTAGCCTCAAATTTGGCCTGTACAATAATTTTTGGCCTTATTTTTTTTTCACATTTTTTTCTGATTTTTTTTAAATTTTAGGATAATATTGATTTTTTCTTCAAAAAATCATGATATATGGTCTCAAACACACATCATTCGAGGGGGGGGGGGCTGTCACTGCCCCCCCCCCCCCCACTTTTTCTCGCAACAACAATTATTCTTAATTTAACAAAAATAAACTTGAACTTGCCCCCCTACCCCTACTTTTAAGGAGGAGGAATAAATAAGATTACAGGCATAGAGGTGTTTTTTTTGCTTGTCAAGATTTGTTTGGATACGGCTGCACCCTTACTAAAAGGATGCTACGTTCCCTGACTGTCTAACAGAGAAGTTATTAATTGTGGCATGACCACACTGTATGAGTCATTCACAAATGAATTTAAGATAAAAGTGGGAATGATGCAGGCAATAAATCTGCCCTCAGTGTAAGGCCAGCGACAGAAATGGCTGGTATCAGAGATCTGTCAGTGTATAAAACTGGGGCTTTTCGAATGTTTGACAGGTGTTGTTTATTTTACTCAGAACAATACACATAACGAGGAATCAAGGTAACTTTGTTTTAATGCTAAAGTTGACATGCTTGATTAATCAACAAATCATGTCTTTAAATTCAGACAACAATATTGTCTTATTGCCCTAAATGCCCTAAATAGGTATTTATATTATCAACATTATCATCAAAACATGTTCAATAATTGTAAATTTCATCAAATTCAAAGAGTCAAAGGTGATTTATCACACTGTTAGATGCCGGTAAATATTTTGACATTTACCAGTGATTTAACTTTAAATTTGTATGCCCGCTGCTGACAGGTATTGGCGATGTGGGAGCTGGAGATGGGTTTTTAAATCCTCAGGACAGTGAACGAGAGATGGTATAAAGTATGGGTTTTGGCTTTTGATGCATTTTTCAATCAGATGAAAATAAACATTAGATGGTGCTCCCTCCTTCACTATTCCATCTTTTCCTTTGTATTTTCTTTTCATTTTTGACACTACCACTAAATTTCTGGGAGAAGGTGGCAGTATATTATTTTCTCTGAATAAAACTTGACATCCAAAACATCTGGTCACAAGGGGATTACAATAGTCAAGTAATGCAACAACATATGACCCAACAGATGGATTTGGTAGTGCAGGAATATTTTGCGTATTCTCATCTACTCTAGGTTCAGAATATTTTTCTAATATGTCCTTTTGCTTGTTTGGATCTCCCCCTTTTCTGCGGGATGTGGCTTTTGAGGCTTTTTTCTCCCTGGAAGCTGGCATGTTAAAATTTGCCAAAGAAGTATTTTTCGGTTGTTTACTTTTGTTATTAAACCAGTTCAGGAAATTCTGCAATTGTTGCTGGTATTCAGCCACAGCTACTGTGTGTGGGCATATTTTGTGTGTAACCCATTTAATGCAATTAGCATCGCACACATACTGGGATTTATTTCCTGCAATGGAAACATGGTGTGGTGTGGTCTTGGCATATGAATTTAAGACAAAGAACAATTTTCCTTCGGATCCTGGAGCCTGAACGACATTTCCTTCACATTGAAGTAATTTTCCTGCTTTCGCGAAAATATCCTTAACAACAGTCTGTGATACTGTGGAAATATGAGAGCATTCAGGGGAAACAGAGAGATTACATTGATCATAATCTAACATTTTCTCTTGTTGATTTTTAACTGGACCATTAAAAAATCTACTCTCATGTCTGATTTTTTGTTGTTTAGTCATTTGATAGTATTTTTCTTCATTAACTTGGTATTCTCTATATGGTTCAGAAATTGAGTATTCTCCTCTTCCTAACGCTGCCAGCCTGGCCTCATCATACTGGTGTTGTACAATATTTTGAAGGTGTGTTACGCAGTCTTGTACACTCAATTTTTCTAATTTGATGTCTCGCTTAATAACGCTATTTGCACATTCATTTGCATTTTGGTTGTACATTGAAGGAGGGTACCCTAAGCCACACATTGTCCTCAAATCCGCCGTCATGCAGTTTTTTTTTATCAGATCCGCTTTGTACATGACAAAATAGTTGAGGAATTGTTCACCATTAATATGTCGTTCAACCCATAAAGCTTTTTTCAATTCGAATTTCTTGTCGAATTCTTCTGCGTTGGAACAGTCCACAAGACCCGGTACCTTTTCTGATTAAATCGGTTTTCCAAATATATCATATATGTATTCTTTACTTATGTGTCCTTTTATGTTCAGGTCACTGAGTTTCCTTTTTATGTTGTCCTTCATATGTATATCACATAGAAGGTGTTTTGAAGTTGTAAAACAAGAGTCAAATGCATCTGAAAGATTTTTCTCTCCATCACTACCATAAACTAGCACTCCTTGAATATTTGGATTATACTTAATCATGTTTGACGGCAATGTAAAGTATGAATCAAAAAGTCTCCTTTGGTGAATCAAAGCTGGTCCTATGAAAACAGGATTGGTCTTCTTTTTTGTTTCAAGCATTAAATGTCTGTATGTTGTTAACGTGAGAAAGTATTTTCCAACATTAAAAGTTGCATCAACTCCAAGGACTGACAAATGTTCAGCATTTGTGCAGAAACGTTCTATATCAATCAACTGTTGTTTAGTGGCCATGAATACAGAAATTCAGGTGACGCGGACACGTCTCTGACAAACGCCGAGTCTTTGTCCAGCGCCTGTTCCTTACTGACTTCCATAATGTTAAGGAGAGGATCATTATTTTTTTCTTCCCTCATTGCATACTTGAAATTACTTACTTGTTGTCGGTTTTTCACATGTTGTCCCGGCGCAGTTATTTCATGAATCCCCCCCCCCCCCCCTGTTGCGATTAAATAGTGTGCACAATTTCTTTTGGTTTTGATTTTTTGTCAAGTTCATTTCTTATTTTATTTTTCACAGACTCAAAGGTTCTGTGAAATACTTTTCCTTTCTTGGAATTTCCATGTGGACGTGGAATAACTTTATGTTCTTCATTTTCAAAGTAATACTGCAAGGCTAGAGGGCTGATGATCTCAAACATTTCATCCCCAGTGTATTTAAAGGCAAAGATTACAATTCTATGAAAATCTGCAGAAGATGAATGTCGGTACGACAGCCTTGTGACCTTGAATGATGTACCGGTATTCTGATCTTCACACACTGCATCCATCTCATCTACTTCAGTAATCCTTTCCTCTAAAAGTTTGAAATAATGAACCTTTGTTTTTGTTTGTCTCCATACTCCACATCCATCAGAAAGAACGTCTTTGTAATGGCCTAGCTTTTTTGTGTCTATAAAAAATAAAGCATTCATATTGACACCTAAAGGCACACGTGTTGCCATTGCACCGTTGTGGGCTATCATTTCATTTAAAATATCTTTGGTAAATTAAAGACTCCGGACCGAACACCTTTTCTATGAATGGGAAGAGTTTTGTCATCCATGAAATATTCTCTGTCTTGATGTTCTTCTGTACCAAATATTTCCGTCAAGTTTCTTTTTGTATTTGTACATGATATTTTTAAATCCTCCATTTCACTGTCTGAAGAGAGTGATTGAAAGGGCGTAGAAGTTGTTTTTCTTTCCTTTGGTGATGGGGTTCCTTCATCTGAACTTGGAATTACAATCAATGACGCAGGGGATTTCATAAGGTCTACATGTTCAGGTGTTTTCTTCTCATTTTTCCCTGCATTTAAAACATGAACAATACTTATTTTTCCTCAACGATTAGCTTTTCTTTTTAAAATACTGTAATGTTGTAATTATTTTATTTAGCTTACAAACCTGGTTTCTTTACAGGAGAATCATTCCAAACATCGGAGTCAGAATCCTGAAAACCATTAAATCAAAATCCATTTAAATCAATCGTAAATTAAAATGCAAATACACATGCATGGATCTAGAGGGGGAGGTCCAGCCCCCCCGCAAATTCAAATTTCTTTAAACAGCAGCACGTCGGAAAATTGCAAAATTAATAAAAATGTGAATCTGTTCAACTCTCTTTTTAGTACAATTACAGTATAATTTGAATAGAAAAAATGGTTATTTCATTCATGATTCTCTTTTTGTGAAATTAACTTAATCATTTTATTATAAGTGTATCATAAATAGTTTCTATTTTGTTTTTACAGAACAGAAGATACTTCATCTATGTTACCCTTTTCCATACTTCGCAGGACTTCTCTTCTTCTCTTCTTCTTTTGGCAGGGTAGAAATTGAGTGATATTTAAAACCATATTTGTTATTTATCATTGGTTCGCCTGGATACCCGTCCCCCCAGTCGCAAACATCCTCATCCTTCAAGTTGTAATTTTTTTCATCCTCCCAGTTGCAACCTTTTACAACTTCGGCGTAACTTCTTTTTTCCATAATTTAGGTTAGGTTTCAGTGGAAAAGTTAGTGAAGTGATTTAGAATGGCAGTGTTTTCATGAAATGATATCTGTAAACTTTTACAGACATTTACCATTATCATTGAATAGGGGTGGACTGATATGATATATTTTGGCCACCCTTGATTATTAAAAAAACATGTGTGAAAAGTATTCAAGGAATTCAAAATTCAAAGTTTAGCATGCAAATAAAGCATTAGATTTTAATTATTATCTGGTTTTTAACAAATATTTATTTCTGAAATGAACATTTTGATAAAACAAAAATGGACCATTCCATTGTCTCTGCAACGTTGAATGCTAAATCACGGAAGAGGTTTTCATCACTCTGACAACAATAATAGAATGCTTGGGTAAGGCTGAAAAATTTCATGGGAAACTCATTAATTACAGGAGTTGTAGAATTACTGCTGAAGTCAGAGTTACATTTTGCAGCCAATGACCTTTAACAACTCATTAAAATCTGACCCCAATGTAGCAGATTAGCGACAGAAAAGGTTGATATCGAATTTCTGCTGGAGAGAGAAAATTGGGCTTGATCAGCATTGACAGGTAATGTAAACAAACTGCATTACACAGTGATAATGATTTAATGGTATGTCCCAGTTTACAAATAATTTGGATATCATTCAGGTCAGTCTCTTAAAATGATATTCAACTTTTAAATGGGAGATGGGGTGGGGGGGGGGGGGGGAGGTGTGGCGACTCTTAGTTTTATAGTTAATCGCTTTTGTATTGACATCATCTATTCCTTAACAATAGTAAGAGCAATGCTGTACATGCATGTCATAGGTAATTTTTGTGTGTTTAGACATGGATTAAATTTATTAAACTTGAACAACGCTCACTTGTCATATTTTTTTCATATGATTATTCCTTAAATACGAAAAAAGCATTGAAATTTCAATTTTAAAATGAATTTAATAAAAATTCAATTTAAGTCTAAGAAAATAAGAAAAAGAAAAATTTGAAAATTAGAGGCCAAAAATTTTTGAAGAGGCCAAACTTGAGGCCAGGCCAAAATTTGGGGCCAGGCCAATTTTGAGGCCAAAAGTGAGGCCAGGCCAACTTTGAGGCCAGGCCAGGCCAATGGGGCCAGGCCAGGCCAGGCCAGGTTTTAGAGTATGCCTATCTGATATATATATGTACAAGATGGGGGAAATAATGACGGAACAGACTGGGATTCGAACCTGGGCCCCCTGTCACATATATAAAGAATTATTTAAACAATGGTGTTCAATAAAATATAACACTTGCAACCTTCAGTTTTTGTCTGTAATTAATCAATATTGGCGTGCGATCAGTTCTCGCCGAGTACCATTTGTCACCAGTGCATTGTTATGTCATTTTATCAACACATAAAATAATGCACCAGCAAGAAATGGTCCTCGGCGAGAACTTCTCTTCTTCTCTTCTTCTTTTGGCAGGGTAGAAATTGAGTGATATTTAAAACCATATTTGTTATTTATCATTGGTTCGCCTGGATACCCGTCCCCCCAGTCGCAAACATCCTCATCCTTCAAGTTGTAATTTTTTTCATCCTCCCAGTTGCAACCTTTTACAACTTCGGCGTAACTTCTTTTTTCCATATTATAGGTTAGGTTTCAGTGGAAAAGTTAGTGAAGTGATTTAGAATGGCAGTGTTTTCATGAAATGATATCTGTAAACTTTTACAGACATTTACCATTATCATTGAATAGGGGTGGACTGATATGATATATTTTGGCCACCCTTGATTATTAAAAAACATATGTGAAAAGTATTCAATGAATTCAAAATTCAAAGTTTAGCATGCAAATAAAGCATAAGATTTTAATTATTATCTGGTTTTTAACAAATATTTATTTCTGAAATGAACATTTTGATAAAACAAAAATGGACCATTCCATTGTCTCTGCAACATTGAATGCTAAATCACGGAAGAGGTTTTCATCACTCTGACAACAATAATAGAATGCTTGGGTAAGGCTGAAAAATTTCATGGGAAACTCATTAATTACAGGAGTTGTAGAATTACTGCTGAAGTCAGAGTTACATTTTGCAGCCAATGACCTTTAACAACTCATTAAAATCTGACCCCAATGTAGCAGATTAGCGACAGAAAAGGTTGATATCGAATTTCTGCTGGAGAGAGAAAATTGGGCTTGATCAGCATTGACAGGTAATGTAAACAAACTGCATTACACAGTGATAATGATTTAATGGTATGTCCCAGTTTACAAATAATTTGGATATCATTCAGGTCAGTCTCTTAAAATGATATTCAACTTTTAAATGGGAGATGGGGTGGGGGGGGGAGGTGTGGCGACTCTTAGTTTTATAGTTAATCGCTTTTGTATTGACATCATCTATTCCTTAACAATAGTAAGAGCAATGTTGTACATGCATGTCATAGGTAACTTTTGTGTGTTTAGACATGGATTAAATTTATTAAACTTGAACAACGCTCACTTGTCATATTTTTTCATGATTATTCCTTAAATACGAAAAAAGCATTGAAATTTCAATTTTAAAATGAATTTAATAAAAATTCAATTTAAGTCTAAGAAAATAAGAAAAAGAAAAATTTGAAAATTAGAGGCCAAAAATTTTTGAAGAGGCCAAACTTGAGGCCAGGCCAAAATTTGGGGCCAGGCCAATTTTGAGGCCAAAAGTGAGGCCAGGCCAACTTTGAGGCCAGGCCAGGCCAATGGGGCCAGGCCAGGCCAGGTTTTAGAGTATGCCTATCTGATATATATATGTACAAGATGGGAGAAAAATTGACGGAACAGACTGGGATTCGAACCTGGGCCCCCTGTCACATATATAAAGAATTATTTAAACAATGGTGTTCAATAAAATATAACATTTGCAACCTTCAGTTTTTGTCTGTAATTAATCAATATTGGCGTGCGATCAGTTCTCGCCGAGTACCATTTGTCACCAGTGCATTGTTATGTCATTTTATCAACACATAAAATAATGCACCAGCAAGAAATGGTCCTCGGCGAGAACTGCTCGCACGCCAGTACTGCCAGTAGTCAGATTAAAAAAAGAGAATATAAAAATTACATTTAAAACATTAACAAGGACAATTTAAGTACACATCTTAATTGCTAAACAAGAAAAATTATGTGAACTGGTACGCATAGTTCTAACTTGTAACTTACATGTACAAGTACATGTACCAGGTACCCGTTGGTCTGCTAAACCTCTCTAATGATACAATGATCGGCATCATAAAAATATTAAAGTCATGTTTTAACTCTGGAGTATACAATTTAATTACTTGATGTTATGTCTACAGGGTATTCATGTCTACATTTAAAGTCTTCCGCACAAGAGTATATCATGTGTTTCTAATTAGACCCTGCTTTGAATTTTGAGTTGAAAATTCACAAACTGTTTTTTTTTAAAATAGATAAATTTGGTCATCCTTTCCAGTCTCCCATGCACCTCGAGCGAGAAATATTTGTTACTTCATACGTGATGCACACAACATAAGTAAATCTATGTACTAACTATATTTGTATACTGTATGTATGACTTTCGCCACATGTGGATTTTGTCAATAAATTGAATTGTAATTCAAACAAAATCCTGGTAAAAAGTAAAGGAAAAAAAACAAGTAAAAGGTAAACATTTGGGATTCAACTCTGTTAAAAGGATTTATATTGTCTGAACTAACAAAATAACATACACAAGTGACAGTGTGCACGTACTTACATGTACACATCTATAGACTAAATGTTAACTAGTTTACATGCTGACATTTTAACCACTAAAGACAAGAAAGTTCAAACTTTAAAATGAGTAAAAAGACTTACCTTCTTCAGTAACATCCCAATAAATCACACTTTCAAATGTCCATCTTTTTTCTGTTTTTACTCGTAACTCTTATCAGCTTATCAACAGCTGATCAATGTAAACGTAAACATCTGCCGACAGTAGGCCTACTGTGACTGTCAGAATTTCCTCGTAAACGATTCAAACGGTTCAAACAAGTATGAAGAATATATCCTTCCTTAATATACAAATACGAAGTAGTGTTCCCGGTACATGTTCATGTGGTACGAGTTAATTTTACAATGAACACGGAATCAAAATTTCCGGAAAAATCAATTTTTAAAACCCGATATCTCTGTAATGAATCGTCCGATCTAAAAATAATCTAAAAATTACCGTCAGATACGTTTGTTTAATTTTTAAAATTGAAAAACATGAAATTTCAAAAAAATTGGTTTTGCTTCCGGTTTCGACCGGAAGTGTCCAAATTTAGTTTCCAGCCTATTGTCTTAAGTTTATAGGTAGTTGTATCTTCTCTGTAAATCTCAAAGCGTTTTCTCAAGTCAAAAATGAGAAAAGTGAAAAACGTCAATATCTGACGAATTTGATGACGTCATCAAAAAATGTTTTCGTATCTTAGAGATCTTTTATATACACATACAAGCTGTAAATTTCAAAGCAATCGATTCCTGCGTTTTTGAAATATTTGAGTTGGAAAAAAAATTAAAAGAATAATAAGAATAAGAATAAGAATAAAAAGAAACCGTAGAAAAACAAAAGGGTCCTCCGTTGGAAACAGAAGACCCTAACAATAGAATAACAAGAGGGTCTTCCTTTGGAAACGGAAGACCCTAATAAAAAGAAACCGAAGATTAACAAGAGGGTCTTCCGTTGAAAATGGAAGACCCTTATAAAAAGAAACCGAAGAATAACAAGAGAATATTTAGAAGGTCTTCCGTTGGAAACGGAAGACCCTAATAAGAATAAAGAAAAAGAAACAATAGAATAACAAGAGGGTCTTCCGTTAGAAAGGGAAGAACCCTAAAAAACTAGAGCAAAGCTCGTTTGCAAAGCAATGAGTAAGTTCTTAAACCAATAACAAGAGTATCTTAAATAAAAAGAACAAAATCGAATAATTCTTTGTACGACTTAATAAAATACAAATGGTTTTAAGTACGAATTAACAAAAACTTTTACGATCTCTAGAACGACTTTCCAAAAAAAAAAAATCCGAATGTGTCGCATTACGACATAAAAAAATCGAATTATTTTTGGAACGAGTAAATTTCACTTTGAACTCAACCATATCTTTTAAACCAAGAACGTGGACTCAAAATTTCCGGATAACATCTGTATTTAAACCCTGATATCTTTGTAATGCATCTCCGATTTTCAAACAGTTTTCAGTGTCAGATTCAGTTTGAAAAGTTTTACAATATACGTATACGCTTTCAATTTGATCAAAAATTCAAAATTCCAAGCCTTTATCTTGAAGCGTTTTTAAAAAGCCGCGGACTAAATGACTAATTGAAAATTTTAAAAATGTCGTAACGCAAAACGGAAGTTACGTACTCAAATAAACTACAACATCTTTGAGGCATAATAGTTGCACATAATCTCTGAACATTTCATTAAAATCTGTTGAAAACTATTAAAATGATAAAGCCGAAAAGGAGTCAGAAAAAAGATAAATATAATAACAAGAACAAATCTCGTTTAAAAGCAACGAGTGGGTCTTTTGTTAATGTTGAGAGTAAAGCTAGCATTTTTTGTAAGAAGCAAAGTTCTTTAACCGATGACAAGAGTAAATAAAACAAAATAATAACAAAAAATCGAATAATTCTAGGTACGACTTGACAAAATCCGAATGATATTGAGTACGAATTAACAAAAATATTTTAAATTTCAAGAACGACACTACAAAAAATCCGAATGTGTTTAAGTACGATTTAACAATTTTTTTGGTAAGAGTTAATTTCACTTTGAACTTACACTATTTTTTAAACCAAGATATGGAATCAAAATTTCTGGAAAATAATTGATTTTTAAACCCCGATATCTCAGTAATGCATCGTCCAATTTTCAAACGGATTTCAGATTCGTATCCAGCAAAATAAACTCTACAAGCATCGTTAATATTTGAAATTCAAACGAAAAATTCGAAAATTTTAAAACACTTCCAGTTTCGAACGGAAGCGACGGAAAGGAAATTCCAGCCTTATGTGCCAATAAACAATAATTTGATCCAGAGGGTTGGATCACGTCTCTGTGTCAGGCGCGGACCATCAGGCCAAAGAAGACGCAAAGCTTCGAGTTGGATCTGATTTTCCAGTCCTAATTTAAGGGGATGACATGGGTTCGGAAGACCAGTGTGGTGATACAGAATATTTTTTCACATTCTGTTAAATTGACAAGATCGGGGGAAGGAAAATTGATGTATTGATAAAAATAATCTGTACTTATATTTAAAGACATTGGCTTGAGATGATAGTCCGTAAAATGAGTTCAGAATGTATCGGGCAGATACATGATACTTCATTGCTCAATTTCGGTATAAAATATATAAATGAATATGCATAAATTTGCGTGTTCATGTTGCATTTTATTTTATCAAAGACATATTGGTAGTATATCTAATTTTATATTGTGAACCATGAAACGATTTTATTGATTTTTAAAATATTTCTGAATAAATAATGAACGGATACAGAAATAAATTCCTTATACATGTTCATGTTTATCAGAAAAAAAATCACACTTTTATATCCTATATGAACAAAGTTACAAGTAATTACTCAATGTTTTAGACATAACGCGTTCTTTCTTTAAAATTACAAACAAAAAGTCCAAAAAAATGTCAATAGCAAATTGAATCATTCTTTGAGTATTATGAGGTGACAATATCGGTCGGGGCGTGGTCAAATAAAATTAAGCTTAAAGCATTATTAAGCGCACATTATATATTACCACGCGGCACAGCCAATACCGTTTTTTTTTGTTTTGTTTTTTTTTTGGGGGGGGGGGGGGGGTGCTTATGTTATAAAAGACGCTCATTTTGTGTTACTGATGGTTTGTGAAATTATTTGGTTTCAATGTTCAAAATTGTTTTGTAATGTTATCTTAGACAAAGACAGATAAAATGTTAATATATAAAAAATAATATTATTTTGGATCAAGTATGTGTATGTATCAATCGTACAAAATAAACAAAATTCAGTTCTTGAGTTTACGAAATCGATTTAAAAAAGCTGACAGTGAAGTTCACTGAAAAAAAACTTCAGAATATTTACGCTTTTACTTTCTTTTCACTGAAAGATAAATAAGATTTGATTACTATAATTCTTTTGGTTTTGATTTTAAAAAAATACCATTTAGAGAATGGCGCATGTATTAGTATTTATCTGATTTTCATATTATTTTCATTACCTGCAGTAATTCTCGAGGAAATGACAGCTCTCTTGCTTTCCTTTGCCTTTGTTTCTGACTCTGATTTTTTGATTGCAACCTGTTAGAACATTGCATTGTGAAATGTTTACAAAGTTTGTGAATTACTATATGTACTCTATCTCAAGATATCATTAACTCAGAGTTTGCTTGTTTACCTGATATTTATAAATACCTCAGGGCTCAAAAGATGTTCATTCAAAAATAAGAGAAATCTACAAGATTCTTCCTTTGAAACCTCCATTCCAGCATATACGACTTTAATGTGATGTTTAGACTACGGAGATTTTGTATTGCAACAGACCAGGACAAAAACGTCAAAAAATGGGCGAGGTTTTCCGAGTGACTTCCGTGTAAAGAAAAGATGCAAACATTCCCCATAACAAATATCCGTAAGAAATCAATATCTGTTCCTAAGAATTTTTCCGCATGATAATGTGTGAATGAAATTATTTTGGATATTTTCCCTTTTCATCTATTTCAACTTCTCTTCTCTCATAGATGTGTAATTTTGTTATTTAAGTCTATCCTCCTACGCAGTTACTCTGGCACACCGGAAGTGAAACAGTGTTTGGACCTAAGCACAAATCAATACCACTGACAACACTTAGTTCTTGAAAATAATCAATAAATTCGATGTAATGTATTCTAAAGCATTGTTTTTTAAGGAAACTTCTTTATTAATACCTTGAAAATAGTCATATTTTAAATGGTAAGCATAATCAAGATATTTATTGTAGTCGTATGTATTCCTAGGCTTGAGTCTTTCAATCAGACGCTCGACTGTCTCCGTAAATCTTCGAGAAGCAGAAAGTCTCTCTTGGTTTTCGGAGATTAACGGAGACAGCCGAGCGTCTAGTATAGAGTTCAATATTGCTTCGATCCATACAATTTATCAAAAATGATTCTATTACTGATACAAAGTTTGATGGAATATAATATATATAAATAATAGATATAAATAATTTCATCTTTAAATTTTACACACCATGGTTCATATGAAGTTTTTCTCGAATTTTTTTTCGCAAATGTCCGAGAATGAATGTTTTAAACAAATATGCGTAACTCTAATACATATAAGAAATTACTAGCCAAGCAAAATAACATATCATTGATTCTGAAATTAATAATCTGTACAAGAGGCCCAATGGGTCACATCGCTCACCTGAGCAACACCGGCCTTATATGGGCGTTCAAAGGATATTGTGCCGTATGGCCCCTCGGGAGATTAACTACAAATAAATATCCGCATTTTACACTCATTTTTGCATATACTTAATCCTTGACCTTTACTGAATACCATTTTTACCGAAAATAAGATTATATTCAATATAAATAACTTAATTTTCAGTTAATGTTCACAGTTAACTTCCAGCTCTCTTTATTTTCTTTATTTAAGCCACCCCCACCCCCCCCCCCCCCCCGTCACTTTAAAAAACGATTAAAATACATGAGAGCATAAAGTTACATGTTCTCCCTCCACTGCTTACTAGTTATTGTATCTTATTTTTAAAAAATCCTATATGTGAAAGAAGAAAAGTGTACCTTAAATGCACCAGAATAAATTTGCTCGATTCCTCAAATTAAAAACATAGAAAAATTTCATTGGCCTTCTCCATTATAAACGATTGTCGTTTACCAGGTATGAATTCATTTCGTATGACATTTCATATCCTTACTTATATACATATCCTTGTATTTATACCTTTTATAAATAATACGTTTTTTGATTCTGTAAGCTGAATGACAATATTTATTAAATCAGTCTCTGTACTTCTGTGTATTTGGGGTATTAGTCCAACCCTCTGACCCACTTACTACCGTTTTGTAGAGGATCTGTTTAGACAAACATTTTTATAATAATTTTAACATTTATTGCAGAATTATAAACTATTAACAGCTACTGTAATATTAGAATTAAAAGTATTAAACATCGTTTTTCAATTACAATGTATCTGTCTGAGGAAATTCAGACTAAGTTACCGATCACAAGAAACTGTTTACAATGCGGTAGTGTTGCACATCTTCACAGTGTTTTTAGGACTACTGAATATACATGATATATATTTAAAATAAGTATGGTTTTCTTTTAGTTACATTATTTATTTTAGTCAATCTCAAATGGAAAAAACACACTCAATTTTGGAAAAAAAGATGCCTTTTTCACAGTGGGAATTGAACCAGTTATCGGCCCCAATTAAAGAGAATCGAGAGGCCCGGTTGAGCATAACCTCAGCTTTGCGTACAAACATACAGTAGCATTGTGCGCAAAGCTCTGTATCTTGCTTATAACTCGAAGCTTGACTCTCAGATTATCAGTTTATAGTAAATAAAAATTTGTAAACAATTAAAACAAGAGACAAAGCACTAAAACAAAGAAAAAATAAATTTTATTTCTCATCATATATATACTTATGTATTTTTAGCAGCGAGAATAATCTTCGTTTAGATCGAAATTGCTGAGTATCTTAAAAAAACATGTTGCATTAATCAACCATTACATAGAGATCATACCAAATAACTTGTACCAATATAATGAAAATTATTTTATATGTTGTTAGTGCATCAGGTTTCGCGCATGTACATGTTAACGATCAGCTGTCTGATTTACCGGTCTAACGTTACACGTAAACATTTCAAATTCTAAAATAAAGACGATGGTTCCTCTCAAATCAAAACAAAAGAAACTAAACATGCTAAACGAAAATCAAAACAAGCTAAAACAACTGTCACAAACGAAAGTGTCAACGCATTGAAATATAATTACTTCACATAAACGGCACAAATATATTTTGGATGTTCAAATATTCCCTTCGAATGTAAACTGTGGCACAAGAACCAAATTCATTTCAGTTCAAGATGGCTGATTCTAACATAGTCTGGGGTTCGATATATGAAATATTGAGCCCGAAGTTAAACTAATTGACCCCCATTCTCTTTGTCTTATTATTATTTTCGTAAATTGCTCCAGTTTGAAACAGAATTAGCCCTTAATTTTTGCAATTTATATTTTCCTTCCCCTAAGGACGATTAATGCAAAATTACGTTTAATTTGACTCAGTAGTTCCTGAGAAGATTTCTAAAAATGACCCCCCCCCCCCCTTTTTCTACAGTTTCGAGGTTTCCTCGCTTTAAATAAAGATCGGTCTTTCATTTCTGCAGTTTACATTTGACTTCCCATAAGGATGCTTTGTGCCAAATTTGGTTAAAATTAGCCGAGCGGTTTTAGAGAAGAAGTTCAAAATGTAAAAAGTTTACAGACGGACAGACAGAGAGCGGACGGATGGACAACGGACAAAATGTGATCAGAATAGCTCACTTGAGCTTTTCAGCCCAGGTGAGCTAAAAAAAAAGATATGAAAAACGCCAGTAGAACCAAAATATAGTATTTTCTGTCACTGAACGGACAACATTGAGGCTAACATGCAAATTAAAACATAACATTTTTTAACAATGGAATATATGTGAAGTACAACTGCTGATAAAGCTGGTACTTATTTTCTAAACAATTAAAACTGTTTTGCATTGAACAGTTTTATATATAGGCAAGGCTATAAAAGTTTACCTCCAATTTTCCATAATCATTTACTTTAAATACATTTTATAACATCAAATATTCATTCTCTTGTGGAGATATCGTTCATTTCTAAACAATGTATAATTACTCAAACAACTTCATATACAAGTTCAAAAAAATACTTTCACTGTTTTAAGGATTACGTTTACTCAGGGGCGAATAAAAATCCACTAATAGGAACGAAAAACTACTTATTATTCATTGTAGCCCCACTATTGTGGTGCTATTTTGCACTTTCAAATAACTAGGTCAATGACCTACTTTTTCTTCTAGTGACCTTTGAATGTTTTTTGAGAAAAAAAATGTCAAAATTTGTCATAATTGTCCACCATTTTCAAGGTTTTCTTTATTTTGTAATTATTAGAAATGATAAAACAATTTGTAGTTTGGAAAATGTTAAAAAACGAATACGGTAGCTTTACTAATCTTATATTTAAATAAATCGTTTAAAGCTCATATTTTATGTTTAATTTAGTCCAAATTTCATCTATCAATTTCCAAAATTGTACCAATTTTTGATCGAGTTTTACAAAAAACTGACTAATAGGAGCACCAAACCATTGATTGCCTAAAACCGTTTTTATTGTCTGTTTTATGTTGACATTGACATTATATAACGTCAATGATCAAAATTTCGAGTTATTTTATCTTGAATCGATTTTATGTATTTTAAAGATTTTTCCAATCGCGTGCCAGCCAGTGATATAAACTTAAAGACGAGTAAATACAACTATGAAATATGTAAAATGACATGAAAAAACATATAGAAACTTAATTTTTGCAATTACCTTGCAACAGAAAGTTTTGAAGAAAAATAAGAAAATAAAAAAATTTGTCTGAATTTCATCTGTTTAAATAATAATCTACAGTGGTAGCAACGTTATTGTTGACAAACGACACGCACGATTATGATACACGAACGATCACGCACGATACACGAACGATTACGCACGATACACGGACGATCACTTACTTACTGAATCTTCATGATACACGAACAAAAAAGATAAAACTCGCAACCGAACGATTCTACACCATTAAACACGAAAAATCATAATTTTTAAGATTAGAATTAAGGAAACGTATTACTTTAATTTGTATTACTTTATGTTTGTGTGTTATTTAAAAGCGGCATGCACTTTAGTCATGCGCTGTTTTGTATTTTACGAGTTAACACTTTTACACATCCATACACAAATATAAAAGAATCACACACAAATTAAATGTTTTGTCTCCATAACGAATATTAACTTCTATCTTAAGTTAAAGAAAATTACGTGCAATAGAAATGAAGATAATGCATAAACTACACGAAATTATTTACATACGAGTTGGCTGTTTATGTAATTTAATTCTTTTACGTACGATTTAATTATAAGGGGTACAGGTAAATTTGTAATTTGTTCCATATAGAATTTCGATTTTTCACATCCAATATTTTCATAATTTAAGTACATAATTGATTTATTTCTATTTATTCTCAATTTTAAAGCGTCTATATAAATTTTATTTCAAACAAATGTGTATACAATCTACTAGATAATAATGCGTATCGTATTCTCATTTGAACGAAAACCGTTAGGAATAATCGTTTAGTTTAAAACGGGGAATGGGTAAGCTTGGCTGCTTTCATTCAACGTGTCGCTTTTGCTAATATGATTGAAATTATTTGTCAAGACACAATTGATGCTTGATATAGGCTGATTATAAGATTAAGCAAAACTAACTCGAACGAACAAAGGATTGAATGAGTTATGGAAATAAAAAAAATGTATTTAACGACGAAAGAGAGAATGAATGTTAACAACTGTCAATGTTTTTATATAAAAAAAGTTTTAAATTCACATTGTTTTACAAAAACTACTTGTCTTTGTTTTAAGAATAAATCCTGGCATTCCGTAAGAAAAATTACAAAACGAAAAACCGCACGATCACGCACGAACACGCACGGTAAAAAACGCAAACCAATTTTCCTGATACACGTTCGATCCCGCACATTACACGAACGATCACCCACGTTACACGAACTATTTAACACCATCGGTTTGTCAACAATAACGTTGTTACCACTGTACTTTTGTTGGAGCATATCTTTCTCAAATAAACAAATCATGAATATCAATATCGATATTAGTTAATAACGTTGTTATTTTGTGTTTTTAAAACAACTTTGGACATCAGATATTGAACTTTGTAAAAATATTTTTTGAAATCTCAAACCCTGAGTAAACGTTATCCTTAAGTCATGTTAGATGTTTTCAATTGGGTTCTTATTTCATTGATATCTGTATCTTCCTGAATCAAAATTATGGAATGGTTAAATCTTAAGATCAATGGAAGAAATGAGGTCCGGATGATGAAGATACATTTGAATTTAGTGCAGGAAAGTCTGTTTCAGTAAATAGACCAATTGTGAATTTTGATTCTAAAAGTTAGACTAAAGACATTTATAGTTAACATATTAGTAATAAAGTATATTCTCCGCCACACCGCATTTTATATTTTGTTTTGGCTAATAGCTTGTGGGGTTTTTTTCTCTGACAATGTCTTCGGGGGGCGGGGTCTTTTTCTAGCTATTTACTTGTTGACATCCGCAAAGTGTTTATTATATTTTCCAAGTGGCTGTATATTTTGATGATTAGTACTGCTCATAATTTCGTTAGAATTGGAGTCTTCCTATTTCCATTTATTTTTATAAACGGACATGTTCAGAAAACCTAATAAAATATTTACAAATTGACAGTGTTTTGGTCAATCGTCTACACACTCTAAAAGTACGGCAAGCAAGTTCACATTGACGGCGGAAAGGGTAGAAAATACGTTAATGCAAAACAAACCAACTTAAAACAAAATCAACAGCCTCTTATGCAAAAAAAAAACAACAAACAAGAGGCCCATGGGGCCACATCGCTCACCTGAGCAACAATGGGCGTTCAAAAGATATCGTGCCATATGGTCCCTTGGTAGAATAACAAAAAATAAATATTGTAAAGTATTCGAATTTTACACTTACTTTTGCATACACGTAATCTTTGACATTGTACCTTCATGAAATACTATTTTTTAACCAGAATAAGAAAATTCTACGTAAGATATAAAACTAAACATTTAGTAGGGGTACAATGTTAAGTTGTTAACTTCCAATTCCCTATATTTTCGTTCTGCCCCCCCCCCCCCACTTTGTAAAGCGATCAAAATATATGAGAGCATATAGGTTCATTTTTTTCATCAACTACTTACTAGTTATTGTATTTTTAAAAAAATATAGTAGTTATTGTTTTTTATTTAAAAAATCCTACATGTATAGATGTGAAGAAGAAAATTGGACCTCAATGTGCTAAATTCCTCAAATTAAAAACATTCAAAAATTTAATTTGTCTTCTCAATTATAATCAAATGCCTGTTATTTACTTCGCGTACAAACCAGGATAATTTTCCGCTGATATCTTCTTAGGAATAGCGATAATTACTTTATCCCCGCAACAGAAATGTGTCAGAACTATGGAAACTGTTTTAAAGATCTCGTTTTTATTAACTCGTGTCTGAAAGACTATCAAAATTGATGTAGATTTCACATTATTTATTGTATCAAGAGGGGGTCCCAAAGAGAAGGTATATACAGAATATCATTCTTTTATTTTGTTTGTACAAGTATTTAACATACTCTAATTCATATAGAATTTCTAATGTTCAACCAAAATTTCAGCGTCAATCGTAGAATTATAAGCAAGAAACAGAGCCCACAGTTCGCCTAGGTTTGTATTGAGTCATATTTAGTTCACATGAGTTTATTACATTCAGCTTAAGATTTTTAACTTGGTATTTCCTATTCAGCATTTAAAATGGAAAAAAGAATGGCCTAAGATTTTCAATTCTTTTATTCACTCAAGACCAGTTCACTGGTATTTGAGGTTCAAAATCAGTTTATACAAATGTACACAAACACAGTCAAAGATCACATGTACAGTAGGAGTAATAATGACGAAAAAAGGTTAAGTTTACAATACAATAAGTTTTTAAAGTTGGTTTCTAGAAGAACAGACTTTGAAAATTTTCTTAATAAATATTGACAATTTTTTTACTTATTTAACCTTTAGTTTTTAAGATCTGTGTACAAACATAGAATTGTGAGCAAATCTCTGTATCTTGCTTATAATTCAAAGCTTAACACTCAAATATGGTTAGTAAATAGAAATTGTAAACAATTAAACACAAGAAACATGCACTATAACAAATAAAGAACACAATTTTTTTTTCGAAATGAATCATATATATACATGTATATACCTACATATTTCCGTCAGCGATATCAAACTCTATTTAAACTGAATAAACTCAAGAAAATGCCGAGCATCTTAACAAAACCTATTGCATTAATCTACCATTACGCAAAAGATAATGCCGAATTACGATAGAATGAATTGTATTTCAGTACTTTTTTGATACATCAGATTTTGCTTAATTTGCGCAGGTAAACAGTTAACTGTTTGATATACCGAAGACTCTGTAAAAATCACGCAATACAGACGATAGTTCCCAGGTTACAAAGCATAAGTAATGAAAACGAAACGGAAATCAGAACAAGCTAACACCAACGTCATGTTTGAAAACTGTCAACGCATTGAAATATTTAGCCTCAATTAACTTCACAAAATCGGCACCTATATATGTTGCATGTTTCAAAAATGTCCCTTTATACGCAATCTGTTGCACAACAAGCAAATTCATCATAGTCAGATCGACCCTTTTTCGTATAATGTCATGGCTGCTTTAAAAACGAAGCTCGTTTTAGAAGTATTGAATACGAGTCTTGGTAAAATGGGTATGCAAACCCGGGCCGTGGAAAAATAAAAGCCGGGGCAGATCGGCAATCGTCAATTCCAAATACGCATTATTTTGCAGCAATATTTACAGCGAATACAAATATACTGGTCCATCAAATATCCTGAAATTTTAATGATTGGCAGATTAATAACTGCCAATCTTTTGTTTTGCCCAGGCCAAGTCTTGCCTACCCATTTTACCAGATGCCGCACCCGAAGCTATTAAACTGATTGAAACACGTCTTTCCTTTATTATTATTTTCGTAATAACTCAGATTTGAAACAGAATTAGCCCTAAATTTTTGCAATTTATATTTTCCTTCCCACAAGGATAATTTATGCTAAACTACGTTGAATTGGACTCAGTAGTTCTTGAGAAGAAGATTTTTAAAAATGCACCCCCCTTTTTCTACAGTTTCAAGGTTTTCTCCGCTTTGAATACAGATTGGACTTTTATTTCTGCTATATTCGCCCTCCCATAAGGATGCACTGTGCCAAATTTGGTTGAAATTGGATAAGCGGTTTTAGAGAAGAAGTTCAATATGTAAAAAGTTTACAGACGGACAGACGGGCGGACAGACGGACGACGGACAAAATGTGATCAGAATAGCTCACTTGAGCTTTCAGCTCAGGTGAGCTAAAACCGATGCAAAACAAACGATCACCGATGCAAAACCAAAAGCTTTCCACTAAATGAACACTAGATGGCGTGCAAAGATATTTCAGGATAAATCGTATCCTAGAGAAAGCGTAAACCGGAGAAATTGTACCCACAAATTAGGTTGCATTTTCTCCAGAAGGAAACGTTCCTTGGAGAAATCGTACCAAAAACTGATATAGTTTTTAAAACTGTTTAAAATGCAATTTAAAAAAACTAATTCAATAAAGAGTTGTATTATTTTTGCGTGAATCAATTGTTTACGTAATCACTTACAGATTACATTAATGATTAAACATTACAATCAGATACCTCAAGGCAAGTTGCATCGTTGTTGAAAGTGGAAGGAGGGCAGTCTCATCCTAAAAACCTTGACAAACAATTAAGAAAAAGACTTTGCATTTGTGTACTACTTCACGCAATTTCACTTTTAATTTGATTTTTTTCGCTTTCATTTTTACAAAATCTTCAAATATTAACGGATGTCAATAATGGGTTTCATGAGGTAAGAGATCAAAAGTTGTTCCTTGATTAAAATCCTTAATACTTCGGTTTTTTATATGTAAGTCTAAGAAAAATTGTTTGCTGCAAAAAAAAAAAGTGGAAGGGGGCAGCCCCCTTCCCCTCCCCTACTAGCACCCCTGATGCTACATTCATGCAATAGCTGTGTTTACACACAGCCAAGCATCCCCTGAGCATTTAAACTTGTCGGCAATAAATCAATCGTTACAGTTTAATTAAAATCGTTTTAATGTAGTTAAGATTGCATTTTAATTGGAAAATTAAATTATTAAATAATGATAAGAGTAATATGCTGGTTTTGTGGGGTACTACTAAACAAAGAACCCTGGAGAACTTTAGAGAACTCTAGAAAACTTTGGCGATTTTTAAATATTCAAAGTGTTTGGAACGTATATTTGCATTTCATATGATGAGTTGTTTTTTAGTCTAAATGTATACTTAAAATATTTGGTTTTAATTAAATATTAATTATTTCGCGCAAAACATTAAGTTGGGGGAGACTAAATTATTAAATGGATCTCGATCCAGAACAGTTTACAAGTCAATTACTTTTTTTGAAGGTCTTCATAAAGTCTTTAAACAAAACCAATCAATTTAATGTATGGTTATTTATCGACACTTTGGAAAAATATTGTATATCACATATTCTGGAACAGAATTTCTAATTTGTTGATAGTATGATGATTTGTTAACACTCGTGAATCTAATTTACCGTATTTTGTACGGGTAGAGGGGGTTGGCTAATCAAAGATACAGGTCAAATACCAGTGCATCACTTAATTGATTACAAGATGAAGGTCCCTTCATTTTTTTTTACAACCATAAGATATTCAGCAACTTTGGGGAAAGATCGGTAAAATAAATATGCTCTGTATAAGTACATGCAGTGTTATTGAAAAAATCAGCTTGCCGAACAAAAATTTCTCCATTGGTATGTTAAAGAATCTATGTGTTTCAACCCTCTTTTCGTATTTTAATCAAATAAATCACTTGAATAAAATAATATTAACATTAACACGAACATCTAATTATTATAAACTTGAAAATAAGCATTCGGATGTGGGTTAATTTCCTCGCACTGATCTTCTAAAAGACTATATTGGTTTTGATAAACAGAACTAAGGTATCCTTTTTCATATCATATTTGCAATAAGCCAAATGAATTATACTATACAATGATCCCCATTATTCATATCTATAAACAATCGCAACTTTCTGGGCCTTTCTGGCAAGCTCGGAAAAACACCTCGAATGTATTACCTAAGCGTCCATGACAACCCCCCTTTTTATAAAACTTGATATAAATTCAACACATTTTAAGATCTGTTGAAATGTGAGTTACATTTTATTAAAATCAATTATATACCCTAAAATATACCACAGAGGTGACTTACAATGCTGTCTAGCCGATATTTATTATAATGGGAAGCGACTCCATTTTTGTATAAAATTCTAACATCCGGTGATGTTAATACATTCGAGGTGTTTTTCCGAGCTTGCCGGAAAGGCCCGAGAAGTTGCGATTGATCTATAAATCATATTATTTCGGGCATAGCCCAATATACTAGATAAGAAGTAAATTTGCTGCATACTCAAAAAAGGAAAATGCAGTCGCTAAGCTATGAAGTTTATGTCATATTTGGATAATTCAAACCTCCCCAATATTTCTTTCTGTGTAAATTGTCGATATTGTCTTATGAAAAAAAAATTCTCCATTAGAAATTGTTTTTCAAGTTAGCTGAGAATGCAATTAGATCCTTTTACATATACATGTACAACATTAAGATCAAAACAATCATTTATTGTATATAAAACTATCAACTATCTTCATTAAACCCTGAATATTCATTTTTCAACGCACTTTGAACAAAATTTTTTTTTTCAAAGTGCGTTGACTTGGTCCGAAAATTCACGCACTTTGAAACAAAATTTTAAGGTGCGTAATTTTTCAAAGTGCGTTGTAACACACGTTCCCTATAGATCAAGGGTACGTTTACCCCAGGTTGTACGTTTTCTTCAGGGTACGATTTTCCCTAATACGTCTTTGCACGCCATCAAGCGTCAATTCAGTAAATGACCGTTGGTTTTGCATCGTACTCGATGGTCTGTTGATTTTGCAAAAAAGGCTGTTGATTTTGTTTAAGGCTTGTCAGTTTCATATTTCAGTATGTTTTTAATAATTAGCTGTTCTCTTTACATCAACTTTTTTTTTACCATTTACGCCGCCCGTAAACTATGTTTCTACTATTGACCTTCAACTTACACATATGGCCAACGCTTACAGTCAGGACATATTGTAAGGTCACAGGAAAGCTGTTTGTAAGATTTAAGCTTTTAAAATTACAATTTAAATTACAATTTATGGCAAAGGCAGGAAATATGCATATTTTTACAATAACCCTAAATTTGCCTTAAAAATCTCGAGTCAAAATCAGGAAACATCGTAATTGTGAATTAAAAGATTTCATTATTCTCAATAAAAAAGATATAGGCTGGACGCGTATTATGCACATTTCCATCCAGTCACCTTCAACTTGTCCAAATGACCTTGAATCAAAATCATTGCATACCCTAAGGCCTTGAATTAAAATCAAGGCATACCTGAAGGCAATTGCAATCTTAGTGTGGAGTAAGAACTTTAATTTTTTTTAAAATAAGAAATATAGAGAATGTACACAATTTATGCCCCTTTTCTTGTAATGGTTTTGAACTTGCTTTAATGACATTGAATCAAATTCAAGACAAATCCTTAGGTCGTAAGCAATCTTTGTGTAAAGTAAAAACGTTCGATGTTTTCTTTTATTTTCTAAGAAAGACTGATATCTTAATTAAGATATCAGTCTTTCTAGCTTGCTTGAACATGAACTTTATATAGAATTTTAAATTTGCCCTAATGAGATTGAGTCAAAATAAAGACACATGCCATATTAAGCAATCTTTCTCTGAAGTAGCGACTTCCAATATTCATTAGAACATACGGACAAGGTGATTTCTATACACCCACTTCTAACTTTGTTTGCAGCGGATAAACAAATTCAAGGATTACTATAAAATGTTGAAATTCTTAAAAATGTATGTATTCAATAATTGACAGATGAGCAATGCATTATATATTAATACAGGCATGATCCCTACCAAATAAAACAAGTAGCATATGATAACGCAAAAGTAGACAATCCTTAGCCCACTCGACCATAAAAACCGCTTAAATTGTTGTTGGTTTTTCTCTTTCCTCTGCAAGTAAAACAATTTTGAATTGATTATCGCTAAAATGGCTAAGTACGTTTTTATAAACTTTAATGATGGAAAAGTGTCACCTTCAAGAGAAGAAACCTTTTCACAAACAGTTTATTAAATTTATTTTAATTTTATAATTAGATGAACTTTACTTATTATTTATTTGATAAACCGTGAACACTCAACAAGACATTATAAGTTTCAGTTTACGGGTTCGATTTGATTATTCATTGTAAAGTTATGAAAATGATCATGTCTTTCTTTTTATAAACAAATGTTTATAATAAGGTAAATACTTTTAACAGATTCATTGTTAAGCAATGTAAATGATCACTTCTTTCTATTCCTGAACAAATGCTAATAAAGTTAATACCTTTAAACAATTAAATAACATGATATGAATTTTATGTACATATCTTTAAACCATCAAAAGAAATAAAAATACTACAATTGCCGACGACGAAGTATAATGTTTTGACCCATCCATTAGTCAGTCAGTTTGTCAATCTTGCTATTTTTTCCCTAGTAAATTCGATTTCATATTTTTTGCGGGAGAGTTGGTCACTGTGAACTAGCAGTTTTTGCAATTTCCAAAACCTTTCCTATTTCATCATTTTTACGGCAATTTAGGACCCTCTGAACTTGAAGTGTTGACCGCATATTACATAACTATTCATGTAGTAATGAACAGTTTGTTAGCACATCTCCACGTTAACCATGAACTGAATTTAAAAAGGAAATGAAATGAACAGTTGAAATCCATTTTTAAAGAACTTGGCAAATCGAATCATTATGTTTTATTCATAATTCCAGGTTTTTTTTCTTGGGGGATGTTTTTTGTGTTTTGTTTCAGCAATGCTACTTACATCGTAATTTACTATAACTGTTTTACTGAAATTGGGTGGTAAATATGTGAAATATATTTAAATTTGGGACATAAACTGTAACCGACGACTGGATATACACAATCCTTTTTAAGACAATGCTTTACATAGGAGTTACGTTTTTAATAAGTCTTGAAAGATTTTTTTATCATGTAAAAATACTTTTTGAATAGTATTTTATTTTATCATGTTAATTTCATGTTAATAATTAGTTTAATTTACGTTAACATATGACATAAAATGTTCAATATAATTAAAAACATACTCAACAGATAACAGATTATCTATTAATTCAGCTCTATACGCAGCCTCATACAATGAAACTTGATATATGTACATACACTTACAAGTATTAGATACCAGCCAAGGACGAACCACGGAGCGTTCAATGATACAGCTAATATGATTCCAAATATTTGAAGACACTTGACTGAAGTTCCATCCAAAAATTCCATGACCATGATACTCAACTGTAAGAAAAAATAGTAACTATTTGATAAATGTCATGCCCATTAGCTCAGTTGTAAAAGCTGCTAAATCTATTTTTTATATCACAGAACCAATAATTATTTTATATAAACCGATTAAATATTGATACGATAAAAAACTTTCACTTATGACCAGAATGTGTCACTTTACATACAAATATCAAACTAATCAAGGTGAAAGATAATATTTTGTTCTTGGTAACTTACACATAAAATATTAAAAGATATGGGGAAAATTGTACAAAAGTTTTTTGAAAGGTAAAGGTAACCTGCGTTATTGTTTTTACGATTGCCAAATAATTGTCTCGAAAATCGGTGCGAACTTTTAGTAGGCAGCATCACGTAAAACCCTTTTCCGGAAAATTTTGTTTTGTAAACAGATTTGGCATTTATTTTCTACGTAGAGTATTGATATGATGGTTGAAAACTTACTGAATGTGTTGTCAATAACCACATTATTTTACACGCTGTACATTCAGGCAAAACAGTTTTGAAGAGAGTGCTCAGAGATAACCCGAATTTTTTTTCTTTAAAATCACAAATTACAGATATTCTTTCTGATCGAAAGTTACCAAGTTGAACATATTTGGTTAACTTAATATATATCACAAGTACAGTGGACCAACGTGGTTCTTTAATACTCACCATTAATTGGCAGTCCAACATCAATGCCGTGGAAAGCAAAGAGCCAATCGTATATATTTCTAAAAAACCGAACAGAACAATAAACACTGTTACTGATAATTATTCTAGTGCAAAGGTGGTATTTGTGCAACCGCTTAAAATTATATACCAAAACATGGACCACTGGCAGGAGAGTATATGACCACTTTTATTTTTTGTGTGTCTCACCCTACAGGTGAGATATTTACCTTTAAAAAATATCATATAGAAAATATTAATTCCCATAAAAGAAATAATTTTCCTTCAGGATTTAACGCGCGAGTACCCATTATTGCCGAAAATACACAATTTTCTCTATATTACTATGTTCATGTAAGCTGTCATGTACAAATTTCTTGGCAAATCTCTGCACTATTTATTTATTTAATTTGTGGAATAAATTCTATTTTATATTCATCAATATCGACTTACTTCTGGCTGAAATTAAACCCTGTACATGACCTTCGATTTACAGGAAGTTCGAGTTCCCACTATTGCCACTTATATCTTTTCGTTATTTTCCGGTAATTAATCGGTAAAAAGGTCAAAAATTTAAAAGAATCTATCAATATAAGATAAAACGCAATTCAATCAGATTATAAGCAATACTAATATTCTTTTTGATACCCTTACGGCCACATGCACACAAACGGGGAACATGTGCTTCGCATGTCTTCGGACAAATAATAAAAAATTAAAGCAATGTATTGTTTATTTATTAAAAACATTTTAAAAATAAGTTTTAGTGTGTCCAGTAAAAGAAATAATGTGTGTGAAAGTTAATAGCAACGCCTCTGATTTACACAGCAGGTGCGTGTGGATAAATCTTTGATCCGCCTCAGGTTGCAAACAAAATGGCGTCTTACAAACAAGCAGACGCTCGGTTTTCTTTCTCGAATATTGTGTAGTATGAATTGTATCTTGCGTACTTTTGTCAAATATTATAACAAGGAGGTAAATATTCTTCGAATTTGGACCTGGACAAAAAATGCCCTGTCATCAAAGTGGATTACAAGTCAAAGAATCAGTGGCATGTGTCATCGCACGGATACAGCTGAGATACATGTACGTTTGCATAGGCTTACCTTTGTTAAGATGGGTTCCGAACTGTTTGAAGTAGATTTTCTTCATTCCCTACTCTTATAGTGTCTTAAAAATTCTATTTTTTATTTATTTTGGTTTGTAGCTAAAAACAACGAATAGATACCGGAAATCTTGCTGTTTTTATAACAATCGGGAAAATTGGGTACTCGGGAATAATGGGTACTCGGCAATAATGGGTACTCGCACGTTATTGAACATCTTATAAGATTTTCTAAAAATTCTATGCGAATTATATTTCCCGTAAAAGAAAAATTAAAATGTAGGAATGTGATTCTTATAAGAAGTTTAGATTTCTTATCGGTTTTTAAATGATATGGGAGTTTTGTTTAAACATTATCAAAAGTTTAATTCCTATAGGAAGTTCATTCATTCTAGTAGGAAATTTAAAAAATCCTAAGGAAAATTGATTTACCTATTTTTTTTAAAGGTAAATTTTCACCTGAAGGATGAAATACATTAATAACAAAATTAGTTGTAAACCCTTTTTGGTACATCAAGAAGCATATTTGAAATGTATGCAGCTTAGACGGGTGCAAAAATGCTCCCTTTGGCGCTGGCATAATTATCCGAAACAGTGGTAATGATAAAATAAATTGTGTTGCAAGACTTTACTATATACTCTACGTTTAGAAGGCGGGCCTCATTGAAGAGGATAGTTTTTAAGTTCTTTCGTTTGTCTATCTGTCTGTCTGCTATATTAATGATATTTGCTCTAAAGCTTCCATATATAGTAAGAACTGTAAATTGATCAAATCGTGACACCCATTCCCCCGGGTTAATGGTCCATGGATAGATCCACATTACAAAATTTTTGAAAATGCGCTTCTTATAGTCAATCTGTGATATGATAATAATTATGAAATAATTCTTCGATTGTGTAGAATATTCTATTTTGCTAGACCCGGACGCCCTAGGTAAAAATTTTGCTTCAGGCGGACTTCAAAGCATAATATAAAATTATTATCAATTAATTATTAAAATAACAGGAAAACATGGAAATTATTTCAAATAAAAATATTTGCCAATACATTTTCCGTAGGAGGGTTACAACGTTTTACGTAGAATAAGTAAAATATACTAAACCTTTTCTTTAACAATGACATCACTACCTTATAATTTTTCCTTATAATTTCATTTGCACTGGTCAAAGTCACAGTGGCCGACGTTTGGTATTTTATATAGTTTTTATTAAATGATTATTACATGATTGACTAATTCCTAGTTCTCTGATTGGCCCATATCCAACTATCTAGAAAAAATAGAATGTTATATTCACCTGCACGTGATCTAGGAGGTCAATATTACATTTAATTTTCTCTACATAGGACTAAACATAGATCGTCCAATAAAACATCGCGTTTCTCTATTTGTTCGGCTATAGCTTCAAACTAAAATTTCCACTTGATAACTCTCAATTTGATATTTTTGTATCAATCTGTTGCTGAATTATATAATAAAATAATTATTGTTGTTTTTGAGGTCAATACGATTATTTAGCTACCCTCGAAAATCAATATTCACCTCGCCTCCGGCTCGGTAAATATCATACTTCTCGGGTAGCTTAATCATCGTTCTGACCTCAAAACAGCTATAATTGTATAATATTTAAATCTATGAATTTGGTATTTTTATAAAGTTTTACTGACCCTGTTTCGACTCTAAAGCGCCTGCAGTTTTAAATTTTAAAACCCCAAAGTCGTTGGCTACAAAGCAGGCAAGTACAATGTTGATAAAACCCAAAACAACAGCCAATATCAACCTTACCTGTAATGTAAACGAAATGAAAAATAGGACAACAAAACTTAAACATAAAATGAAGTGTTAAGTACTGGGAGTCAAATGCATAAGTTCGCGGACATTCGATTTCGTGGATAAAATGCAAATGGCTGCAATGCATTTTTTTAAAAATCAGATCAACTATCAATATGATATTATGTTATGACAGGTTACAGAAGGTTATTAATAAATTAATCGGAAACGAGCAATCGGCTTACATGAAGGGTCGTTATATTGGCGTTAATGCGAGATTAATATTGGACGTATATGAATATTGTACAGAAAAAATTAATAATGGAATTCTATTATTTCTAGACTTTGAAAAAGCTTTCGACTCTGTTGAGTGGATTTCTCTTTAATGTCATTAAAAAATTTAACTTTGGGGATAATTTCATAAACTGTGTTAAGATTTTGTATACAAATCCAGTCTTAAAATTGAAAAATAATGGATGGATATCCAAGTCATGTAAAATGTCAAGAGGAATAAGACAGGGATATCCAATTTCAGCAATGCTTTACATTTTTATAGCAGAAATTTTAGCTTTAAGATTAAAAAACAATAACACAAGAAATGGTTTTCAATTTAACGATTCGTATAAAGAGATTAAATATTTGCAATATGCAGACGATATAACTCTTACTTTAAAAAACACCTCATCTCTAAAAAAGGCATTACATACTGTTGAACTATTTTGCTGCCATACAGGATCAAAAATTAATTTGAATAAATCCCAATGTATACTCATGGACAATTTAAAAGATAAACATGAAATTATAGAAGGAGTGAAAGTAACAAACAGTGCAGTGCGATGCTTAGGAATTCACATCGGTCATGATAAAAATAAATGTAATGAGTTAAATTGGATGAAAACTTACAACGACATGGAAAAACTGTTTGAGTCATGGAAAAAGAGAAAACTAACTATATTTGGCAAATCGTGTGTTGTTAATATTTTAGCTGTGTCAAAATTAATTTACATTGCATTTATTCTCCCACTTCCCGAAAATGATTTTATTAAGAAAGTAAATACAGCCATTTTCAATTTTATTTGGAACAAACATGACAGAATTAAACGAAATACGTTAATAGGAAAAATAGAAGAAGGCAGGATCGGTGTAATAGACATAGAACTCAAGTTAAAAGCACTGAAAGCATCTTGGGTTAATAGATTATCAGTCATGTTTAATTAATGAGGTCATTAATGCTTATTTGAAAAGGGTCAACCTTAATATGAACTTCATATAATCAACGACTGAGAGAAATATAGAAGATTTTACAGTTATTAATCATATTCCTAAATTTTATCAAGAAATATTTTGTTGTTTTAATGGTTGTAAAAAACAAAATAACATTCTTAACATGTCAAACGTAACATTTGTACAACAACCCCTATGAAACAACGAACTGTTTAAGTATAAAGGCAAAACGTTGTGTTTTTTAAGATGGATAAAAAGTGGTATATCATATGTAAAAGATCTTTTTAAGAAAGATGGCAAAATGAAAACACTAAATGAATTATCTGATATTTTGTTGAAAAAATGTAATTGGCTATGTGAATATAATATTTTACGAAACGTAATAAGACAACTATGTGTGAATTTTGATATGACATGTAGTCAATACACAACAAGTAATGTTGACAAAAGTTATACATTTCATTTAGGATGGCATACAATAACAGACAAAAAATGTAAATTCTTTTATGAAAATTTGTTGACTACTACGTTCCAAAAACCCATTTATAAATCTTATTATAAGAACTTGTTTAACGTTCAAAAAGAAAACTGGAACAACCAAATTTTATATTTTTTCTTAAAGTCTTTTCATTATTGACAAACAATAATGAAATGATCCAGCTTAGTATTTTATCATGTATAAAGTTTAAAAAAAATTGCTGGCCTTCCCCATAAAGCTTTAATTAAGTCAACATGGCGATTCAAAATGGCAGACATCCAGATTTTAAATTTTTTTCCTAAAAATTTTAAACTAAGGAAATCGCATAAAAAACAATAATAATTCAGTTCAGCAAAGTTATTTTTGCATATGAATTAAGGCGGACTTAGTCTGAAAAATAGGCTTGCTATGACAAATCAAAGTACTGAAGTACTGACGGGAGTTGATTTTATCTATTATTGTTTATCTTAAAATCAACGATACATTATTTTGCTTGGCAAGTAGTTTATAATCTCTGTTTGAATTACGCACATTTTTATAATATGGATCCTCGGACTTTTCCGACAAGAACTTTTATGAATCATGTTGTGTAATATTTAAAGATAGAATTGATTTCATCAAACTATGTATCGATATTCGAAATATTTCAAAAAGTGTATGGCTCCAACCAATAATGAACTCTAGTCTCGTTCAACCAGATGCTCGGCTGTCTCCGTTAATCTCCGACAAGTAAGAGATACCAGGTCACGTGAAAGTTTGATGATGCGACCTCTAAATATAGACTCACTCTCTGCTTGTCGGAGATGTACGGAGACAGCCGATGGTTGAACGAGACTATCTTGATCTATGTCGTAGGAATACATAGACTGCAAAAAACTTCTAAATTGTTCGTACTATTTTAAATCTGACTATTTCTTAGGTATTTATAAATAAGTGTCCTCTAAAAAAATACTTTAGCGTACATTACATCGAATTTATCGATTATTTTCAAGAACTAACTCTTGTCAGCGGTGATGATTTGTGCTTAGGTCCAAACAGTGTTTCAGTTTCGGTTCGCCAGAGTAACTGCATAGGAGAGTTGATTAAAATCAACTCCCAAAAAATCGCTAATTAGGTCAAAATGGCGGTCAAATTCTATAACTCTCATAAGTCTTAAAAACTGAGGTAACAAACGATTATAAATTAGTTCAGCATAGCATTTTATCATAACTAAGGTGTGGTGAGTCCAACAAAATATGTTGATTACGATAAATAGTTAAAAATAGTGGACAGTCTGATTTCATAATTTTCGTTTCACAGCCTCTTTAATGGAAAAAAACAATAACAATACAAAATCACAAATAGGTCTAGCAAACATATTTAACAATAATTAGGTTGTGCCAAGTTTGATGAAATATGTTGGTCTTCATGAAAATGACGTTAATTTTGTAAAAATGGCAATTCAAGTTGGTGTATACTAGTAGCCAAATTCCATTAATCTCTATATTTACATGTACTACTAAAGGCCTCTTAAATGGGGAAAATATTTGAATATCGTAATTTCAATACTAATAATGTAACTGACAATCAAATTTGAACACTTGTATTGATAGAAAAAACTCCACCAGCTTTTTTATTTGAAAAACATTTTTCTGTTTTCCCTTATTGATTTAAGATTGTGATTTGAAATTTGCAAGTGTCTTTACCCGGGAAGTAGGCACGTTTACATTCACACGTAAAAGTTCTGCAACCTGTGAGACAGTTGCAAGCTATCAAATCTAAGAAAGCTTTGGATATAAAATCTTAAGGTCATTAGTTCCAGCAACAAACAACCATCACTTAATTTGTTTTATCCCATCTCGGCTGGGCGTGGTAATATGGGCTTGCTTATATATGCCTGTCTCCCTACCATTACCTTGGTGTGTTTGTTTCATTAGCAACGGAAGCCAAATCCTAAGTTCGGACATATTCTCGGGCTTTGATTTTAGGAAGAAAGCAAATTAAACCGTGTCAGTGGGCGATGTGTTATGGTTATCCATATAACTAAAGAAGTTCTCGAACTCATTGATTTTCTGGTCAGTTAATTCCCCTTTCATACTTGTTTCTGTTCACTTATTATGTCGATTTTCTAGATATGCTGTAGAATTAAGAAGTTATGTCACACCATATCTGTGAATGAAATGAACCATGTGCGAATTCAAAGTTCTATAAAAGGGGAACATTTTCTCTTCAACAACATTGACAGGGGTGTTTAGCGGCTTTCAAGAGCTTCATACATCCATCAGCAAACTTAGTTGTGAGGATATGTTGCAAATTAACACATGCATAGTCTAGCATAAAAAAGCCTCAATTTTTCCTCTAAATATGGAGACGCATTGCTATACTTTCCTCAGCACATTTGGCCAAACACATGTTAATAATTTTGCAAGAGGTGCTTTTATCTTTAACGAAGACATAGACAGCTTGATTCCTTATAAAATATTTAGATTGCCCCTCGTAATGTTAAAAAGAATAAAATTCTTTGGGTTGCCCAAAAATATATTGCACATATTTATTACTATATATAAAGCTGGACGATATGTTGATCTCGTTTCATTTTGAATCACGAGCTTTACCAGATTATATGATGATATATTAGTTAGATTTATTTGCTGGAAAGGTATTAAAGGAAGAGACAGACATATACTAAAATAGTTCTTCAGGTCGTACACTGTTCCTAAGTACCTGATTATATCTCTGTTATCATATAAGCTTATGACATCAATGTCTTTAAGGCCTAAAACACAAGTTTTATAGTGCAGAAATATTTCTCATCTCTCAAACTTTGCTTTGTAAGCATTTGCTGTATTTCACGAACTTGCAGTTCGAAGTAATCGGTACATACATAAAGTATAACTTTTAAAAACCCAGAAAGGTTTAGGAACAAGACGGATATTGAAAAGCATGAACACAGAATGTTTAAATAAGATACTGGTATATGCCTTAATAAGACAAAACGATAAAAATTAACAATTTTTAGTAAAATGTGGAATTGTTCTTTTTCTTCGTTAAAGTGTTCCAATTTCATGTGCATATATGTATAATGCAATACTTACACGTTTCATCCCTGTAAACGGCTTTAAGGAAGTATAGGACTGACACCAAAATAATAAAAAAAATTAAAAAATTGGTTCAACAAATAGCATTGCATTTTTTCAAACAGAATATAACAATTTTTTGATAGGTTGATATGTTTGTTTCCATGGTAACGGTATCCAAACATACCCTGGTTGAAAATACTTCCGTTCATCAAAATACACCACTTGCAACAGTAACGAAGCAATGCTACATAGTTTTTAATCATTTGATTTCATTTTTCTTATATGCTATTAATAATACAATGACAGAAGAACAATTTGTTTAAAAAAAATCTGAAAGCCTCCTCAGTATCATACAATGTGCGACTGAATTTCCTCTGCATGATTCAAATTTGTTGCTTTTTGTGTTGACCTTCAATGCAAAATGGTCAAAAAATCTGTTTTGATATAATCAGAAGTTTTATTTTTGAACTTAAACGAAATATACAAATGTTATGCTTTCACTGAAAAAGGAGAAACTCATATGTGAATGACTTAGATGAAAAGATATTGCAGTCTGAATTTACTCAAGTCTGTTTTTACAATATCGCGCCAATTTCACTTGATCACTATTCTAGTGTAGATAAAATAATCAATACCATCTTTTTGTTCAATAAACATTGAGTCAATTAATATTATCTTTATTACAATGCTAGTACTTTATAAAATTCACCAAAAAAGTAAAACAATATTCATTTAAATCCCAAATTTCCTCTGTTTAACTTGAAATTCCTCTGTTAAAATACAAATTTTTCAACTATTTGCACCTTATAGCAATATACCAGGTAGGAACAAAATGATTCTAGTAGGTATAAACAAATAAATATTTAAGTTATGATTTGCTGCATGTATCTCATCATTATTTTTTTCAACTCTGAAACAAAAAATAGGATCGAAATCAGCATTACATCATGTACAAAATGCACAGTACAAATGCCGAATATAATTTTTGGTAGAACAACATCCATTACTGTTACAACCATATATAATGGTATGATTTTTAAAAAAATATTAATCAAGTTTATACTGGACATTTAACTCCTTACATGTATATGTACAATGTAATTATTATAAATCAACAAACTTATACCAATAATGCATCCAAATCAAAAGTCCTCTCAACATTATTACATGTATAACCATTCTAGCATTAATAACGAAGCTTACAATTATCGCTCCAGAACGAACTCTATCAACAATTTTGTTACATATCTAACATGAATATTGAAGCGGACAAGAGCACATCCTTGGCTTATCCTTGCAACATCCGCTTTTATTTGGACAAAGATGTAGTATAAACATTATTTGAGACACTGTATGACTTTGAAAGTTAAAGTTGTGGGGTTTTTTTTTTTACATCTGCTGATGTCATGGGTTTCCAATAGTCTGACGTTTAATGCCACACATAATGGCTGTCAGTTAACAATTTCTCTCTAAACTTAATCATTTTTAACCTCAATCAGATATAGCATCAGAAATTACTGATACAAAATCAAACTCATCATCATACATGTATGCAGTTTCTACTTGTAGCTTAAATATAAATTGAATGCCACATAATTTGACTAATGGATATGCATAGAGACGACAGGAGATTTCGTATGTGTGGTATGACATCATTTTGAACTCATGCGTTGAAAATCGACTACCTGAAACAACTGATCATCTGAAACATGTGACGACATGATACAAATTCTGATATATTTTAGAATTAACTATTAATAATGAGAGACATAAAAAATTCTACTGTATTCTGATATGTTTAATGAACCATACTGTCAAAAAACTTGTTTAAATGATTATTATATTTTTTTATTATGAAATTACATCTCAGGTGCTTGAGGCTTTACTTACGCATATGTACGATGCCTACTTTGATAGGCATAAGGATCTTACATATTCATCAGCAGAGACCAATGCTTGTGCATTACAACGCCATAGAATTTATATAAGAAGAATTCAATGATGTCTTTACCAATTTTACTTTTACTCTAATCTCAGCAAGATTCGCAAAAAATGAAAATTTGAAGAAAAGTCTATCAAAAATTTTCAGTTTCGAGAAACTTAATCCTGCTGAGATTACCAAATACTTTTACTCTATCAATGAATATAGGTCAAACCTGGACAGATCGCTTTATCTTGCGTCGAGTCATCTTCCTCCATCTCTGATGAAAATTATTAAGCTATAATATCAAAATATGTATTTGGTCTGCCCAAGAGAGCATCCACGTTCGTACTAGACCATCCTTTTTCTGAGCTTTTGCAACCTTTATGTGGCGAATGGTCTTCTTAGCGTTCAAAATCAAATCCACGTTTCCTCCGCATTGCCGAAAACTGAACCGATATTTATGTCGTAAAAAGGAATTTTGGGTTAAATTAACTCTTATTATCATTTATATTTACGATTTGTTTTTTGAAAAAAAACTATGAAATCCGTTCCACTATAAATTTTATTGTTTAATACCTTAGAATTGAACCAACAGATTTAACGACTGCGAATTAGTTCACGTCATTCGGAGTTGCGCGGTAGATTCAAATTCGTGAGTCCCATACTTCCTTAAAAAAGAATTATGAATTCTGGCTGTCGGTCATTTTGAAACGCCAAAAAACGCCATTTTTGTAAAAGTAAGCATACATCTTCAAACTCAGTATAACCTTATTATGAATAAAATCTTTTTGTATGACCGGACTATAATTGTTTTAATGATTTGTTTCTTGTTAAAAAACTTAAATAAAAAGTGATGAAATCTGACTGTAGGTCATTTTAAATCGCCATTTCGACCAAGCTATTTTACGGAATTTCCGTCATAGTTAGCACATTTCTTAAGACTCAGCAAGTCTTAGTTATATTGATTAACTTTGCTAGGCCAAAATAAACTTGTTGGTCTCATGCTTTTTTCCGTTATAAAAACTTTAAAGAAAAAAATGTGAAATCTGGCTGTCCGCCATTTTGACATAAAAAGCATCGCTTAAGTGGAAACCAACATGATTTTTCAGACTAAGCACGTCTTATTTATGATTTGAAAATTGATTTAAAAAAATATAATTGTTTGTTTCTCGCTTTTTCACCATTTAATACACTAATGGGGAAAAAATAGAAAATCTGGATTTCTGGATGAATCGCCATTTTTTAAAGGTAATTTACGACATATTCTTGAAAATGGCATATTATTCCTGACTATCCACACCTATGTTATGATTAAAAACTTAGCTCGACTGAATATTCATTGTTTGTATCACGCTGTATGTCCATTTTAGAAATAAAAGACGAATTAACAAAATTTTATCAGCCTTTTTAAATCGTCACTTTGACCTTTTTAACAACATTTGTGGAAAGCCAGCATAATTTGTAAGACTCAGCACACATTGGATATAATGAAATACTATTTTGGATCAATTCATTAGTGTTTGACATTATTTTTTCTCATTGAAGAGACTTTAAGAGAAAAATTTGAATATTGGCTGTCCGCCATTTTGAATCGCCATTTTGACCTACTTCTTTTTATTTTATTCAGAGGTTCATGTACAAATTATTCACATCTTCTCAAATACTTAGTTTACAGTGCATACACATCACAAATTAACTTCATTTAAGATATAAGTATAATCACAGTCACATACTGATGATGCACATGAACAGACAAGTGTATACACCGTCAAACATATATATATATATATATATGCACAATCAATCTCGAATTCTTTTTTTTATCAACCAATGAAGTTTGAGTACTTTTAATTAAGGGGTGAGGGGAAGTGAAAGAGGGTGGAGAAAGAGAGGGGAACACTATCTATCAAAAAGTCATTCATATGCAAGAGGATACATTATAGTGGACTTATATTTTCTTTTGCTATAATGTGCTTACAATCTCCTTGCAGCTATTATAAACACATTTTATAACAAATCACAAATAGTTTGCCAATACTTTTCATACTCAGCAAATTTTCATTTCTTAAGCAATAGTAGTTTCTCAGTATGTATTCTATTTGTGACATTTCGTTTTAACATGAGCGTTGAGAGGTTTGGACCATTCTGATATTAACCGGCAAAAATAAATTGTTTTACTGTAAGAATCAATAAGTTTTGAAGTCTCTACATATTTATGTTTTTGAATTTACTAAAAAGTATTGTTTTTTTTTAATCAAATGTCATTAAAAAATTCAACTTGTTTCTTAACCATTCTTCAAAGTAGAGACATATTTCTTTGACAAGAAAACAGTCCACAAATAAGTGTTCAAAAGTTTCTATATCTTGATTACAGAAAGAGCAGACTGGCGAATCAATTATATTGAGTTTGAAAAGGTACTCATTTGTTGGCAAAATTCTATGTAAAATCTGGAATTGCAACCATTGAAATTTGGATTCTTTCGAGGTTTTAAATGGGAGTTCAAAAATATTTTTCCATTCTATTTCTGTATAAGCAAATCCAGTTTCTGTCCCCTTCTTTACTGAACAAATTGATTCTTTTTTGCTATCGATGAGTACGTAATACATATCCTTACATCATTTGCTTTGTTTGTATACTGAGGGAATTTGGAATAAATGGTCCATATTCTACCTTATTATTATTTGAAGCTTTTAATATTTCAAAAACTGTTCCTTTCAAACACATATACAGTAAAACACAGTTATAGCGAACACGCTTATAATGAATTGACGCTTACAGCGAAGTGAACTTCATTCCCCAAGTCTCTATTTCATGTTGTAAACTTGACGGATATAACGAATTACGCTTATAACGAAGTTAAATTGGCCGTCCCTGGGACTTCGTTATAAGCGTGTTTTAATGTATTCTAGAAAATTTTTCTTAACATTTGAGTTTCTAAGAGTTTCAAGGCTTACAAAATTGCCTTCTTTTGTCATCAAATCATTAATAAATTTTTAACCACAGTTGAAATAATTCTTTATACAAATTGATGAGTTATTAATTCTACTACAAGGATTAAACCATATATGTTCATGAAGTACCTTTATGTCATTTTGGCTGTAGGACGTAACAATTCTAACCCAATCTAATAAAACCTCTTTCCAAAACTTGTTACTTATCTTATTGCTAATATTGGTAATAAAGTCTGAACCTTTTTCCCATAGGGTTTCTATTATTTTAATCCTAATTCTGATTCAAAAAGTTTTACCCACTTTGTATTAGAGTGGATAAGTCTTCTTATCCATGTAGATTTCAATGCACAAACAAATTCCATATAGTCTATCATTTTTAACCCCCAATATTTGTAATCTTGAATTATAATGTTTTTCTTTACCTTATGGACCTTGCCTCCCCATAAAAAATGTAAATTTCTTTCTCAAACTGTTGAAGGTATTCACTAGGTTTTGATATAGTTAGGATTAAGTGGTTAAGTTTTGGTATTATCAGTGTTTTAATCACAATCAATCTTCCAACTGTTGTAAGACTTCTTAATTTCCATTGCTTTATCAAACGGTTTACTTCCGAAAATTCTTATGGATAATTTAGTTCTACCATTTCATTCCAATTAACAGAAAATTTAACAATAAGTAGATTGAAAGTGGGATTGTTCCATTTAAGCTTCCATTGCTAGTGGTGAAAAAGTTCTTATGAAATTTTTTTACTTCCGATCCATACCTTTTTAGTTTTAGAGAAATTAATTTTTAGAGCAGATATGCATGCAAAATAATCAAGTTCTCTTAAAATACCATCCATGGACTGGGGTGATCCATCAAATAGTATTGAAGTGTAGTCAGTATATTGCAAAAGTTTGTATTCTACGCCATCAATTTAATTCCACGAATATTTTTATTTTTTCAAATCGAAATTCCTAAAACCTCAGCACATAGCAGAAATATATATGAGGAAAATGGGTCACCCTGTCTACATCCTCTTTGAGGAAAAAATAATCAGAGGCAACTCTTTTAACTGTTTTTATATTTTACTAGAGAGATAAGTTAAGTAATGATTCTGATATAAGAAAGAAATCAAGTCTAGCCTGTTCAATTGCTTTTTCGTCCAAATGAATTTTTTTAGAGTTGGATTATGCTCGCAATATACATCTTTCAGACTAAGTGTATCCATTATTTTTAAGACTTTGTGTCTTGATATGGGATTATTTAAATTCTTATAATCATGGAGTCTAAGTCTTTATCAAAAACTAAATCAAAATCACCACCAATAACTATATGCTGGTTAGAGTAAATATCTTGAATCTTATTAAGGAGGTTGGTGTAAAAGGCTGATGAGTCAAAATTTGGTCCATATATGTTTATTAATAAAAACGAAAGACTTTCTATGGTAGCATCTAATAGAAGAAAATTACCATCACTATCTTTATGTTCATTGAGTATTGTAATATCATAGTTATTATTGCTTAGTATAGCTATTCTTCTAGAATTTGATTTGTATGAGTTGAAGCATTTTGACCTACTGAACGCCATTTTCATGAAGGCAAGCATATTTTTTCAGACTCGGCATACTTTAATTATGATTTTAAAAAACCATGCTGGACCAAATAATAAGTATTTGCCGTTAAAACGTATTTCTAGAGCTCTTTTGAGAAAATAGGACTATACAAAAAATAACTTTTGGATATTTGGCTTCATTAATTGATGTACATATACATGTAAATATACGTAAAATATAATTTTATTGAATAGGTCGACTTTTTAAGAATTCTGTTTTTAGTCAAACACGACCCATAATTCCCATAATTTAAAACCAAGAAATCAATGTTCATGTATCATTATTAATCAATATTAATCAGATGCATCGTGCGAGGTCCCTTCTTTGATTTTAGTAAGAATATAGGTTAAAGCGGAGCATACCCTCGCGACAAGACTTGTTGTAGGGGGTAAATGCATTAATTAGGAAAATACATGTAAATTGTTCAGTTCAAAGTTTATCAGATCAAAATAAATATGACACAAGTATTTCTAAAAACCACATTGAATTCATAATATTTATTTTATCCTAATCCCCAAGCTTTGTGGTTTTATATATACGTGGTTTTCCTATTCCTAGCAGAAACTCAACACATGTACACATATGCTTTAAAGTTAATCAATTAAGATTAATGAGGTGACATTCATTTTCATATAAGCATACATAAACGATCCGTATATATTATGAAACATAGCTGAAAATCTAGCGATCTGTAGCCGGTGTAATGAAGAATAATGACCCTAATTAAGAAACAACAACAGGACACGAGCCTTGTTTACATGACAGAGAATTGTGAGCCCTGTATCTTGCTTATAACTTTACAACTGACCCTCAAATTTCATTTGATCAGTAGAATTGCTTTCCTAAAGCATTGTAAATAATGAAAACAGAAAAAAAGAATTTGACCAAAAATCGTAACCATGCCCCTTTAACAATTACATTTACATATATCTATGGTGTTCCAATAGTTCCACTTCGACCTTAGGGCGAAGATGCGAAGTTACAATGGCGATAGCGAAGGAGCAAAAGTGCGAAGATGCGACGACGAAACACGAAGAGTGCGAAGGCGAAGAAGCGATACTACTATCGCTCTTTCCCAACTTCGCACTCTGGCCTTCGCATCCTCGCACTTTCGCCTTTGCCTTTTTTGATTGCATTCAGCAAGTCACGGTCGATTACATAGAATTTAATGCAGGCACCGTACTCGCCAAGGTTTACCGACTAATCCAGGCTATTATTGGTAAGCATGCGCTAGGCCATCGCGCTTACTATAAAATGTTTATAAATATTTTAATGTGTACAATTGACATAAAGGTTTACCAGTGCTGGCTATGCCTTGTCATTATCTACGTACTCCACACAAAATTTAATGTCCGCCATAATGTGTACATTTGCACTTCCAGACTCCTGTCACTAACCAGCCGTCTGTTTACTGTGGACCAAACACAGTTAAGTAACATTCTAATTTCATTATACGACACTCCTTGCTCATGCATGGATCTAGAGGGGAAGAGGGGGTCCGTCCCCATGGATAATTCAATATTAATAATTTCACGCAGTTAAAGGGGAAAAAGGGTCCGGACCCTATCCCCCTGGATAATTTATTTTATTAATTTCATAAAAATAAAATTTCCAAAATATGCCTCGGAACCCTTTAAACGATAGAGAGCTCCGCAATTATAAAACATAGGTAATCACAGATTACAAAGCTCACCGAGACGAGGCATCACCTTTATGAGGCATCACCTTTATGAGACCCCCTCTATCATATCATATGAAAAACATCCTTTGCGATCTTGGATATTCATGGATTCTGTTTTGACACAATATCGGATATCATCTTGGATACGGGATTCCAATTTTTATTCATGTTTACGGGGAGGGGGTGATTATTCTATGGGAGTCATTTCCTTAATGATAAATATGAAGAAAAATAACCCCTGGGTCTTTCTTCTTTAGAAAAATCCTTATTCTTCAGCTAGGGGGGTCATTATTCTACGTCGAAAAATGACCCCGGTCATTATTCTACGGGGGTCATTATTCTTCATTACACCGGCTCTCATGGACAATTCTAGTTGCTTGTGGTATGTCAACCCATAGTTAAAGATATGCAGCTATTGTTAATATGTTACAATCTACGCGTGATAAATTTTTTGTTAAGCAATATTAAGGAAATGGGAATAATCTTCGGTCTAAAACTGATTTTAGAAAGATCCTCTATGACCTACACTGGCGGACAGAGGGGCAAACAGAGCTCTATAGAGCGCCCGCAGCGCGAACCCAAGTTAAATATTTTGCAATCCTCTCCATCTTGCGATCAATATTTCATCATTTAACCATACAAATCTTTCCATAACAGCGCAATATACCTGTCATTAATAAAAGTTACTATTCAATCTGCATGTGTTGCCTTAGATACGCAAAAAAAGAGTAAAGGACAAATATAGACAGAAGTTTACTACTTCATGTTTGTCAAATGTATTATCGTGTTTTTTACGATATATTAAATTCATAATTTTACACAATGATCAATTTATCAATTGATTTGAAAATGATTAAACAAACATGTTAAACATCCTGATGTTATTTTCTTCATTTAGATCAATAATAATATGAAAGGACATGTATAGGTTCGTACATCGTTAAAAATCACTTTTAAGAATCTTGATACAAACCAATTTAAGCACAGTCCTATCATCGTCATTCACACCGTATTCTATGCTGCAATACACCACAACTATGATGATGGTCAGACAGTAAACACCAATTTCGTACTTTTTTTCGCGTAGCAAAGCATGAAACACGTATAATAAGGATATCGCTAAAATAAAAACAAATACTGTTATAAAGCACTTAGAACTTGCATTATCTATAATTCTTAATAATAAGGTATATGAAAACATTTCATTGAGTAATTATTGTAAGTAAATTAGCTTTAAAAAAGAGGAAATACAACTAGATTATTCTTATTACCGTTTTACCTGGAAGACGGTATAAAAGGTTGAAATTATTTACAGTCCTGGGTTGTACACTTCCTCTCTTTTGTGATTGGTAGAAAATACATGATGTGAAAATTGACATTTATTTCACTGGTTAAAATACTGTTCGGCTTAAAAGAGATTATCGTCTGATGATCTTTTGTACATACGACTTTTTCAATTTTCATAGATTTCGAATCTTAACAAGAGGCCAATTGGCCTTAATGGTCACCTGAGCGTATAACCCATACACAAAACTTGTCGAGGAGTCTCATATATACATTTAATCAATTAGGTTTCATTCTGGAGTAGAAAATTTATAAATTTGTAATGACGACCACCTCTTTCAAAAAGAACTATGAAACCTATAATTTTGGCGAAAAACTTAAAGATCTGGTCTACAAAATCATGAATTCGGGTTTCCTTTCAGGTGTGTGGGAGAAAAGAAGATAAATTTTTAATATTTTTAAAATTTCAGTAGAGGACTCTTTGTCAACATAATTATCCGTCAGTTTTTTATACAGATGTGTGAGAATAGAGAAGAAATTTTTTAAACATTATATGCATTAACACTATATCGCCCCCCTCTCATGTCCTGAACCCCTGACCCAGGGATGATGAATTTCACAATTTAGGTAGAGGAGTTAGTTGACATCATAACCATGTATTCCGTTTTTTGCCCACATTTGTGGGAGTAGAGAAGAAGATTTTCTAAGATTTAATACATTAAATTACTATATGGTCATCATAACAAGGGATTTTGTTTTTAACAAATATATATGAGAGTAGAGAAGATTTTCTTAGATTTAATACATTTTTACAATATGGCCATATTGGCCTCACCCTAGATCCAGAGCCCCTGACCCAGGGACCATGAATTTCACAATTTTGGGAGAGGGTTTCACGGACATCATAACTATGCAAACAGTTTTTACCCACATGTATGGAAGTAAAGAAGAAGATTTTTGATAATTTTGCTTCTTTTTTTTTTTTTTGCATATTTGGCCCCACATGTGGCGCCCCGGGGGTGGTAGAGCCATTAATATCACAATTTAAATTCCTCTAATCATAGAGATGACTCACACCAAAAATGGTAACAATCAGTCTTTAAGTTTTTAAGAAGAAGTTAAAAACGCACGTCGCACGACGACGGAGGAAAACGGATAGCAATAGGTCACCTGAGTTTACTAAAAGTGATAAAACGAAAAAAATAAAAAATAAAAATTGCAATAAATAAATTTATTTTGCTACAAAACATCAATTTATCAAAAAAGGGACAATAATCATAACGTCATTTCTATTTCATGACGTTTAGACCTCTTTTTAATATCTTCCACCATTTTTAAAAAACTCTTTATAAAACTAAATTTGGGATGCAAAAAGCTGCATAAGCACATAGTCCTTCAGGCTCAAATTGTTCAGTAAAACTAGTTGTTAGCAATAATCTGCAATATCTATTTTTTTGTTTTTCCTTTTGTATTATTTTAACAAATAAAAACTACTAGAGATACTGTGAGCAAGCTCTCAATTGATACCCCTGCAAAGAAAAAATCATAACTCAAGTAGTTTGCTATTATATAAAATGATGGATGCTATCCATTTAACAGTCCATTTTCTATTAATAACAGCTGCTTCATTTTTTCCTATTGCTCCTGCTATTAATATAAGTACACAAACCAATATCTATTATTTATATTCCATTTCATTTCATTATAATTGTTAGTACAAGAAAACATTTTTTTTTAATTAAGTACACCAGGGCGGGCTATTTTTAGAGAGGCTGGCGGGGATAAGAATGTTACAATTAATTTAAATTCGCCTTACACAAGCAACACTTGTCAATTTTTACTTTCTAATCATTTTCATTCATACAAGCCATGTCATATAAAACAATTCTTAAACAAAGACTTTGAACTACCGCGAATGACCTTGGTTTAAAGTCATAACATACCTTCAGGTCATAGGCAATCTTCGAGAAATTAAGAATTTCTTATGTCTCTCCATAAGAGAGATATAGACCGGACACGAATATTGAAATTTTTTCTGACAGAGACCTTGACATTGTCCGAAAGACCTTGCGTCAAACCCATGACACATAATCAGGTCATAAACAATCTTTTTTTTAATATAATTGATTTGTTTATGTCAATGTCAAAGCACAATATAAACACAGATTAAGTACATAATAACTGCTTTCAGTATTTTGATTTAAGTATAATACAGTAGAGAAAAAGTTACACATACAAAAATATGCTTTTCTTAAATAAATATACATATGTGCATAAATATTTATATTTGCACAATGTAGACATAAGCATACATCACATAGTTGCATAAATATATGTGCAATGAGATTGAGGTTTATGAAGAGGATAGATAAAAGAAGGGGGAGGGGGTAAATGGGGGTGGGGGTGGGGTATATGGATTTATGTTTCTGCTAAAAAAGAAATTTTAAACAGCTATAATTTTTGAAATATAATATATGTGTGTGTGTATAATGACCCTTTTATGATAATAGACAATTATAGTTTATTACAAATATCTTGCCAGTGTTTTTCATATTCATTAAGGTCTTCCGTTTCCAACGGAAGACCTTATTGTTTTTGTTCGGTTTCTTTTTCCCTATTATTATTATTTTTTTTCTTTTTTTTTCCAACCAATTTTGTGTACGCGATTTCTCTAAAACTACTCGACCGATTTACACGAAACTTTCAGGTCTGATGGATAATGATCTGAACCTTATTGGAATTTTTTTTTAATGATGACGTCACTTCCGGTTTTGAGTTATTTACAATTTAACGGTTTTCAGAGGGTCGGCTTGTCCAGGGGTAAACTCCTAAACGATTTAAGATATTGAGTTCAAAATTTTAGGGATTGTAGACGAAAGGTTGTAGATCTGACATGTGGTATATATATTTTCCTGTGACCAAAAGCGCCGAAGCTCGCCCGAGCTCGAAAATTACAGTTGAAAAAGCGTCGTGATTTTTTGTGGTTTTCTTTCAATATCTCTTTCCTCGATTGTATTTTGTTATATGTAGAACAAAAAATCTTTATAAAGTCAAGAGCTTTGATGTGACATCAAGAAAAAGGGGCTGGTCCTTCAAATAAGGGGCTGAGACGGCTCTAAAATCTTTTAATGATAACTTTTCACTGTGAAAAAATTAGTGATACGTTATAGAAGCAATTATGTTCATTCTAACGTTATATACCTAGACTTGGATATTATTTACTCCTATGTTACGTAATTAGGGGTTTTAAGGGGCCAGCAGTCCAAAACTTTGATGCTTAATATCTCAAAATGGAGGACAATTTTGAAAAGCAATATTGAACAAAAGATGCTCAAAATTCTGAGCTTAACAATCTGCAACCATAATTTCTTTGTTATGCGGTCCCTAAAAGGAGTTGCAGGGTCGGCCCCTAAAACGACCCTCTCAGGATATCTCGAGAACGGTACAAAATTTGTAAACACTTGTTGAACAAAAAGTGTTTGAATTGATTAGAGCTTTCATTTAAAATCATGAAAAAGGGGCTGGCCCTTCAAATAAGGGGCTGAGGGGGCTCTAAAGTCTTTTAATGATAACTTTTTACCGTGAAATATTTTGTGATACGTTATAGAGGCAATTATGTTCATTCTAACGTTATTCACCTATACATGGCAGTCATTTACTTCTGTTACGTAATTAGGGGTTTTAAGGGGCCAGAAGTCCAAAACTTTGATGCTCAATATCTCAAAATGGAGAACAATTTTGATATGCAATATTGAACAAAAGATGCTCAGAATATTGAGCTTAACAACCTGTTACCATAATTTCTTTCTTATGCAGTCCCTAAAAGGAGTTACAGGGTCGGCCCCTAAAATGACCCTCTGAAGATATCTCGAGAACGGTACAAAATTTGTAAACACTTGTTGAACAAAAAGTGTTTGAATTGATTAGAGCTTTCATTTAAAATCATGAAAAAGGGGCTCGCCCTTCAAAAATGGGGCAAAGGGGGCTCTAAAGTCTTTTAATGATAACTTATTACTGTGAAATATTTTGTGATGCGTTATAGAGGCAATTATGTTCATTCTAATGTTATTTACCTATACATGGCAGTCATTTACTCCTATGTTACGTAATTAGGAATATTAAGGGGCCAGAAGTCCAAAACTTTTATGCTCAATATTTCAAAATAGAGGAAAATTTTGAAAAGCAATATTGAACAATAGATGCTCAAAATATTGAGCTTAACAATTTGCAACCATAATTTCTTTGTTATGCGGTCCTTAAAATGAGTTACAGGGTCGGCCCCTAAAACGACTCTGTCAAGATATCTCGAGAATGGTACAGAATTTATAAACACTTCTTGAACAAAATGTGTTTGAGCTGACAAGAATACTCTTATGACATCAAAAAAGGGGCTGGCCCTTCAATTAAGGGGCTGAGGGGGCTCTAAAGTCTTTTAATGATAAATTTTTACTGTAAAATATTTTGTGATACGTTATAGAGGCAATTAAGTTCATTCTAAGGTTATTCATCTATACATGGTAATCATTCACTCCTATGTTATGTAATTAGGGATTTTAAGGGACCAGAAGTCCAACACTTTGATCTTCAATCTGGAAAGCAGTATTTAACAAAAGATGCTCAAAATGATGTGCTTAACAATGTTTAACCATTCATTGTTTGTTATCTGGACCTTAAAATGAGTTTTAGGACCGGATAACAAAAATATTTTTCCCAGATATCTCAAAAAACGGTAACCAATTTCTAAAAAGGAGCTGATCCCTCAAAAAGAGACACCTAAGGGACAGATAGTCTTTTACCCATTACACTCATAGGTTCCGCCTCCTTTTCTGGATACGTTTCGTTGACGAAGATCAAGAGTCAGGTCATTCCTTATTCTAAAAATTGGACGGAAGACCTCCTCGTTGCTCGCAACGAGATCGTGTCTAGTTTTTTTTTTTCTTACAAAATTTGTGCAGGCGATTTCTCGGAAATGGCTGAACCGATTTTCGTGAAACTTTCAGATCTAATAGATATTAGTCCGAACTTAATATACATTTTTTTATTTTGATGACGTCATTTCCGTTCTTGAGAAAATGACGTTTTAGCGATTTTCAGAGGGTCGGCTTGTCCAGGGATCTCCTCCTAAACGGTAAAAGATATTGAGTTCAAACTTTCAGGGATTGTAGACAAAAGATTGTAGAAGTGCAATTTGGCATTTATATTTGTCATGCTCAAAAGGCGTTAAAGCTCGCCTGGTCCCGAAAATTGAGACTAAAAAAAACGTCGTAATTTTTCATGGTTTTCTTAGTTTATCTCTTTTCTGAAAAATATTTTGTTAACACATGTAATGCAAAAAAAGTTTATATTTACAAGACCTTTCATTTGATATCATAAAAACGGGGCTGGCCCCTAATATTAGGGAACCAAAGGGCTCTAAAGTCTTTCATCTGTAGCCTTTTACTGAGGGATATTTTGTGAACAGTTATAGAAGCAAATATGTTTATTTTACAGTTATGTATCCAAGCAATGTAATGATTTTATCATGTGTTACGTAATTAGGGGTTTTTAGGGGCCAAAATTATAGAATTTTGATCACATATATCTCACAAAGGGAAAATATTATTTAAAATGCAGTATAGAAGAAAAGATGCTCAGAATGATGAATTTAATCATATGCAATTTTCAAAATTTCGTTAAACGGCCCCTATAAGGAGTTCAGGGATCGGCCCCTAAAATGTTCTTTCTCATATATCTCAAGAACGGTAACGAATTTCTAAACAGTTGTTGAACAAAATGTGTTGAGATTTAAATGACCTTTTATTTGATATCGAGAAAAAGGGGCTGGCCCCTAAAATTAGGGGACCAAAGGGCTCTAAAGTCTTTTATCTGTAGCCCTTTACTGAGGGATATTTTTGAACGGTTATAGAAGCAAATCTGTTTATCTTACAATTATGTAGCCAAGCAATGTAATGATTTTATCATGTGTTACATAATAAGGGGGTTTTAAGGGCCAACATTATAGAATTTTGATCACCAATATCTCAGAAAGGAAAACTATTTTGAAATGCAGTAAAGAAGAAAAGATGCTCAGAATGATGTACTAAATAATATGCAACTTTCAAAATTTCGTTAAACGGCCCCTATAAGGAGTTAAGGGATCAGCCCCTTAAACGTTCTTTCCCATATCTCTCAAAAACGGTAACGAATTTCTAAACAGTTGTTGAACAAAATGTGTTGAGATTTAAATGACCTTTTATTTGATATAAAAAAGGGGCTGGCCCCTAGAATTAGGGAACTAAAGGGCTCTAAAAGTTTTCAACTGTAGCTCTTTACTGAGGGAAATTTAATGAAAGGCTATAGAAGCAAATATGTTTATCTTACGGTTCTGTATCAAAGTAATGTAATGATTTTATCATATGTTATGGAATAAGGATTTTTTAGGGGTGATCAGTCCATAAACTATGACCAGCTATATCTCAAAAAGGAAAATATTTTGAAATGCAGGGTAGAAGGAAAGATGCTCAAAATGATGTAATTTACAAAATGCAACCTTCAAAATTTGGTTCAGCGGCTCCAATAAGGAGGTTGGGGACTGGCCCCTAAAAATTTATTTTCTCAGATATCTCAAGAACGGTAACGAATTTCTAAACACTTGTTGAACAAAGCTCTTATCCCTGAAACAAAATAGTATCTGGCCCTTAGAATGTAGACCCCGTTTTTCTATTCTATATCATGTTTAGCTGTTAAATAGCAAAATCAAGATCGAACATGTATCTCAAATTCTAAAATCAGACGGAAGACCTCCTCGTTGCTCGCAACGAGATCGTGTCTAGTTGTATCTATTATCGTTTTCTCTGGACAACCAAAGTATAGGGATGGAGTTGTCGTTTGTTTGGATTTAGATGCAAAAATATACTGTTTGACAGAAAGAATAAGTAAATTCTGCATTCTATAAATGTTTCTGTTTGTATATTTTCCAAACAAGACAGATATTTTATCAAAGCAAACAGATATATTAATTTTATTTAGCATCCATTCTTTTATCTTAACCCAAAGCTCTTTTACATGTACACAGTCATAAAAAGGTGTTCTATTGTTTCTATATATTTCTTGCAAAAAGTGCATGATGAAGAATTCAAAATATTTAACTTAAAAAGATATTCATTTGTTGGAACTATTCTATGGAGTGTTTGGAATTGGAGCCACCGGAGTTTTGTTTCCTGTGTAACTTTAAAAGGAAGTTTAAATATTCTACTCCATGTTTTTTCCGAAAAAATATTTCCATTAGCTTGCCATTTTGTCACTGCTGTAATAGCTTGTTTACAATTATTTACCAGTAATTGATACATATCATTGCATCCTTTTTCATTTTTAAGAAATATTCTTAAAGAAGAGGGGATATGTGGTCCAAAAGCTTTATCAAAGGGTGCTATATGTTTTGTTCTTGAGGATACTGCCTTTTTAATTCCACAATATTCAATAAAGTTTGTTTTTATATTTATTTCTTAACATTGCTCGTAACTTAAAAATTTCCATCAAGGTAATATAAATCACACAATAAGAAGATGCCTGCATTGAAGTAGTGTTAAAGAAAGATAGGTTTATTTTCTATTTGAATCATAAACAGTCTTTGTGTGAAGTATGAAGTATGAACTTCCAAAACTACTTCATGAAAAAGACATGGACCGGACAAGAATTTTGCCCTTTTTCTGCCAGTGACCTTGACCTTGGTCGAATGACCTCGGATTAATGTCATGACACACCCTCAAAATTGCACACAGGAACAACTCCCACGTTAGATAGATTAGCTATTGTGAATGTGCCCCCCCCCCCCCTCCCACTTGCTTGTCGATATAATTTATCACTGCACTGTTGCCTGGTCGTTTAAGGATCACTTCCGTTTTATGAAAAACATAGCTTCATAAAGAGTTACAGATTTTTCTCAATTAGAATTATCATTGTAGTAGCAGAAGTAAGATTAGACAAATCACAATCAAATGAGTGATTGATGAATCTTCTGTCTACACAATGCTAGCAGGTATAGCTATAAGGCGCATGTGTAGCCTTCTAAACGGGACCAGCTAAATGCATGACGCCATTAGTCTCAATAATTTGAAATTTACAAATGCTAAAAAAGGTCGAATGCAAATCGAGTACGCACGCTTTCGCTCATCGTTTTATTTGCATTGTGATGCCATTTTTTTTCTTACTTGACGCCATTGCGTTATGGTTTCAACTGCAGATATTCAGCGAAATTTGTCGATTATAACTCTTGAGGCGTAAAATTGATATTGTAGAATAAACATAAATGTATTGAACTATGTTTGGGCCCGGGTCGAAAACGTGAAGAGGGTTCAGCAAACCTGGCCGACTTTAACGCTTCCCTGCCCCGCCTAAGTTTATCTTAATACATATATTTTAATAAATTATTTCGTATTTTATATCTATGACCCTTTCCATGTGCTGTTACATATGTATATATTTTTTATTACTTAAATATATATAAATGGTACTTGAAGATCACCTTTTCCGCCTTTGTTAATAAAATATAGCCATTATAACTGAAAAAACCTGGGAAATTGGGCATACAAAAAATTATTAAGATCCCTGTATCAAACCAGGAAGTAAAAGATATTTTATCATTTGATTATTTAATACCTTTAAACTTTCATGTGAGGAACAGAAGAAAAAATCTAGGGCAGAAGTTTACAAAAATGTGAAAAAAATCATGTCAAGAAAAATCTTATAGGGTCCTATATTAAAAATTTACAAACTTTGAGATGACTCTCTAAACAAACGATGCGGTTTATGTCTTTTTTTTCATCTTAAAATAATACTTATATCAGTAGAAACTCTTGTAAAAAAAAAAAAACATCTAGGACAGAACAAATTAAACCCGGCCTCGTTTAGTATGCTTACTTGCAAAAGGAGACTGTACAATGCATATAATACTCGAATATCTGGATTCTGTGGGTATTGCAATGCTTTGTACCAGATTGAAATGTATCCCCAGATACTCTATGTGTTGGGACAGCGCTAAACACAAATTTTCCCAATTCACTTAAAATCGCAGTTCCTGAACAAGCTTTAGTTCGTCTGATAATAAGAGTTGTTTTTTCTGTTCTGACTAACAAACAACCGTCTAGGTACAAGATTGGATTACCATTTTTAGACGGGATCACGTGACCCCGTCTATTGGTTTACTGTCAGCAGAAGTCTTAAACCGGAAGGCACGAGTAGAACACATGAATTAAGTCTACGCGTAAGAAAATAGTGCAGAAAGTTTCCATGCATTTCAGTAAATATGTATTATAAAAACACGCATTAAATCTTTTTAAATCCTCGGTGTATAAACAAAATTCTATATAGAAAATAAACAAATAGTTGTATTGATCGAAATATTCTTGCTCGGGTTCAAATATGGAATGAGTTACGTAAATGAATGCACAACGCCGTTGATTCAGTTGGTGTACGAGCTCATTAATCAATAGAAGACGTTGATGGTGGAATCAAAATTAAAGTTCCCAAACGCAATGTGCATATTTTGAAAAGTTCTGAATTTTATTTTGACAATCTTTCACCTTAATACTACCAAACTTCATACGCAAGCCGAGGTTAAAATCGGGGCGGATAATACACAGATGTTTTACAAATAAAATAGATGTTTCATTGGCTTCCAGTCTACTTGCAGTATGACTGCTGTTCGTCCCTAAAGGAATTTTGTACATACAAAGAAAATAAAAACAAGTCTGAAACAATGCATTGTAAGCAAAATCTATAATAGATTATACATTTTGGAAGACTTATACATCATATAATATATACAATCTTATCGATTGAAACACCAAGTTAAATGTTAATGTTCATGTTTTACGGCTTATTTGAAATCAGGCTTTGGGTGAATTACATAGTAAAGTAATTACCATTACTTCATGAATTAAGGCTTTACCATTACCATTAATTAATTTTCTTGAAGTAGAGCATTACATTACATTACATTACATGAGTAAAAGTAATGCATTACCATTACTTTGTGAAAAAGTCAATAAGTTTTAAAATTTAAAAATTAAATAAAGAGTTTTTGTAAATACTTCATGAATAAAACATGCTTAAATATATTTACAGGTTCATGTTCACTATCAGGTTAAAATCTAGTGACTTATACAAGATTGCTGTCGCACTTGTAGTTCTCAAAGTAAGGTTGGTCCCGTAACATCTACACACTAATGGCGGAGTTGACAATCTCTGTTATTTATGTCTCTGATTTTCGGAGTATGATTTTTAATGAAAGGAACGGTTGTATCGTAATTCGTGTAGGTGATGCACGAGTTTACACAAAAAAGTAGTAAGTGGCGAACGGATTTATTTTTACCTGTTAATTTTGCATGAATCGCAAATGAAGAAAATCGTGTCAGATAAGTCGGTCTTAAAAATCAAAATGGCGACCGTGACAAATCTTTTTATTGTTAAAGTTCTTGGAATCTTATTGTAAAAAAAATATTTCTAACGTCGGGTGCCTGTGTTTGTTATCGGTATACAAATTCAGCAGATTTAGAGTTTTTCGGGGTTTTCATAAAACTTTTATTACGGATATCGTCCGACTTGTGGATTTTCCCTTGGATTACAAAATTGAATAAATTAATATAATGATTAAAATTATCTACTTTGATCACAGGGGCATCGTATCCGCTCTACACTCGATGACATATATATAAATAATACACAAGGAAAGAATCGAAAGTAGGACACGATTTGTAAACAGTCAATATGACCAAATAGTAAAAATGTATTAAATCTTAGAAAATCTTCTTCTCTACTCCCACGCATGTGAGGAAAAAACTGGTTGCATGGTTATGATGTCCATGAGGCCCTCTACCAAAATTGTGAAATTTATGGCCCCTGGGTCAGGGGTTCTGGCTCTAGGGTGGGGCCAATATGGCCATATGGTAAAAATGTATTAAATCTTAGAAAATCTTCTTCTCTACTACCATATATATTTTTTAAAAACTAAATGCATGATTATGATGTCCATAAAACCCTCTACCTAAATTGTGAAATTCATGACCCCTGGGTCAGTGGTTCAGGCTCTAGGGTGGGGCCAATATGGCCATATAGTAAAAATGTATTAAATCTTAGGAAAATTTCTTCTCTACTACCACAGATGTGGGCAAAATACTGAATACTTGGTTATGATATCCACAATCTCCTTTACCTAAATTGTGAAATTCATGGCCCCTGGGTCAGGGGTTCAGGACATGGGGGGGGGGGGGGGGGGGCAATAAAGTGTTAATGCATATAATGTTTAAAAATCTTTTCCTCTATTCTCACACATCTGTATAAAAAAACTGACTAATAATTATGTTTACCAGGAAGTCCTCTACTGAAATTTTAATTTTCATGTCCCCTGGGGTATGGGTTTTGACTCTAGGGCAGGGTCAAGATGTTAATGCATATAACGTTAAAAAATTAACTTCTTTACTCCCACACACCTAGAAGGATAACTGAATTCATGATTTTGTAGACCAGATCTTTTAGTTTTTCACCAAAATTATAGGTTTCACAGTTCTTTTTGAAATGTGGTCGTCATTACAAATTTAAAATTTTTCTACTCCAGTATGAAACCTAATTAATTAGATGCATACATGAGACTCCATGACAAGTTTGTGTATGGGATATATGCTACTCAGGTGACCGTTAAGGCCAATTGGCCTCTTGTTTGGATGAGTCTGCCCCCCCCCCCCCCCCCCCCACTTTCAAAAACGATGCTACGTGCCTGACCGACAATGACTTTACCACTGTGACAATTGAAAAACGATCATAACTAAAATGGTAACCGAATGCTTTTGGGAATTCACGTCAGTTTTAACTGATTAAGAAGTTTTAGATTCAATATTGTCCCACGCCCTTTTTGTTTCTTTGGCACTACAAAAATGGTGATGTAAAATCTTTTTTTTCTTAACCGACATGTACTATAACATTTTTGTTAAATAACTTGCTTTTTCTGTTAAAATAACCGACTCGTGATTTCCATACTTTGGTATACTTTTTTCCTTTATTCTCACAATGGGTTTTTTAATAAACCCCGACTTCATCCCTTCCATCGGGGTTTCCAATACCCATTGATCCCGAGTAAAATAAATCCACCTTCTGTGGAAAGTTAAATAAAACGTTCACTTCTTAGGAGATGAAAGCCATTTTGGCACCAAAATGTTTTCATGAGAATAAACACTTGCTTTTTTCAGTACAAAAGGCATATTTTGCCCTAATCATTTAAAGCATAATTTGTTTAATTTGCTGACTTTTGCAGATTTTTGAGTTTAAGATAAGTAAATTTTTCTTTTCTTTTCAATTTCAGTAGAGTTTTCATTATCTCTATGCTTGAAATTCAAAGTGTACCTCTTTGACGTGTTCTAAAAGTTTTGAGTTTATCTTGCAGCTCGTAAATTTTCTGTAGAGGCATTAAGAGATAAAAAGTACTGTCTACGGTTGTTTTTAAAAGTTACTTCTACTCAGGACTCAATT